>NC_137916.1:3533327-3593327 GCF_963457725.1 Sprattus sprattus | reverse complement strand
GCTTGCGCAAGAAGTTGGAATGTAAGGAAGATACCCTTAATAACTAGTTTGCGAAAGACCCAGAGAAACACAAATATCTGACGAGGCTAAATCCTTTACGATTTTGGAATAATATGAGTTCAGAGAACTCAAAAATGATGAAAATGATAAAAAAAAAAAATCAGTATAGCCGATGTATAATTTTTGAGTTAAGTTTACTTAAAAAAAAAATATAGATATGTACTCAAATTTTCTTATGTAATCGGTTACATCAAAAGTTTTGAGTTCTCTGAACTTGTTCAGGTATACAGTGTAAGGGGGGGTATTTTACTGCGCAAGGGGCTCTTGTGTATCTTACGTGCTTACGCGTTGCGTCTAAAACAGAGCATACATCACCCTTAAGGTGTGTGTGTGTGTGCAGGGGCGGTTCTAGCCAATTGGAGGCCCTGGGCAAAGAACAATGTTGAGGGCCCCCCCCCCCACCCAAAAAAAATAAATCGTTTTAATGTTATGTGGAACTGTCATTTATTGTGAGTATATGACTTAACAATTAAACAGTTGTAAATTATTTGAATTATGAGGGTTTTGAGTGCAGTGTTTTAGACGTGTAACTTTTGTATCACTTAATCAAAACAATGTTACACTGTAAACCTGAACAAGTTCAGAGAACTCAAAACTTTTGATGTAACCGATTACATAAGAAAATTTGAGTACATATATATTTTTTTTAAGTAAACTCAACTCAAAAATTATACATCGCTATACTGTTTTTTTTTTGTTATCATTTTCATAATTTTTGAGTTCTCTGAATATTATTCCAAAATCGTAAAGGATTTAGCCTCGTCAGATATTTGTGTTTCTCTGGGTCTTTCGCAAACTAGTTATTACGCCCTTACAAGTTGCAACTTCTTGGGCAAGCTCTTACTGAGAACTGTCATTGGTCGACCGCCTTCCCAGTGTTGCCACTGCATTTACATTTACATCTGTGATTTAGCAGATGCTTTTATCCAAAGCGATTTACAAGGAATTTTGCATTCATAGATCAGGAGCAGTTTAGGGGTTCACACTTGGTAAGGAGGAGTGGGGAATCGAACTAGCAACCTTCCAACCTCTGGATTACTAAACGACTCCTCTACCTTAAGTCTGCTGTCTCCGTCTCTCTTCACAAGATGAAGTGGTTCTCAACGACGTTGATGATGTCAGATACTAAAAAAATTTGAGTTATCAGGCAATGTTAACTCAAACAAATACATTCCAATACAATTAAAACGTCTGCACTTGCTCAGAAAACTAATACATTTTAAGTTGGGTCAACTAAATACCAGGTTTTAAGTACTGAATACATAATGTTAATGAGTTAGTAGAACTGTCTGGGTTTACAGTGTACTTGTTACATTTGATTAATGCTTTATAGTTCTGTTTCTGAATGTTTTCAACTGAAACTTCCAAACGTGTAGGCTTACAGGTCCTGCTTTAACCATTTCAATTCTCTCTCTATCTGTTAATTTGTCACGCCATAGGGGTCTTCACTAATCACTGTATCACCACCATTGATGATACTCACATTGTTGACATCACTGCTGTCGTTATCAGCCAGCTGTACTTGAGCTGTGTTCATGACCATGGCAGTATCATTCGTGTCGTCAGTGGGGGTGTGACAATGTCTCGGATATGGGCAGCTGTGGTACATGATGGCTCACCGTTTGTAAAAGCAAAGCAAGCGGAGCTAGTTGGTGTCACTAGTGTACAAGCTGTTTGTCTGCTGCTGCTGCTAGCAATCGCTAAACTTGGCTTAGCCGCACTTATCAGATGAACTCGACACATTATCAGATATTTCTTCCACTTCAACGGACTAATTCCTTGATTGGAAATTGTGTGTTACCTTAGGTAATTTCTCCCTGAACTTCCCATCCTGCCCTATCCTCTTTCTTTTCTCACTGCCATTTAAAAAGCGTTTCATGCAACCACACACGTCACCACACGAAAAATTGTCAGTGACAGAAAAGTCACGTGACCTGGAATAATTTGTTCCATGATGGAATTAAGATACATTTTAAGCTGATACTGAAAAGAAAATAATCGTTTTTCATGCTTATTATGAATTGTCATTATTTTGCAATGACAAGTGATTTATTTTAACTAGCAAAAAAAAAAAAAAAAAAAATCAGAAATACGACGAGGCCCCCCTGGTGGCCGAGGCCCTGGGCAACTGCCCGGTTTGCCAGTTCGTCCGGCCCGCCCCTGTGTGCAGGCGCGCTGGAACCTCTTTCATGCCGGGGGTGCTGTGGGCTCTACTAAAATATGTGACGTCACAACAATATGATTTTAGACAAGTATTTAGGGGCTATAGCTCTGATTGTGACCACTAACTGATATTTAAAAAACGTTTAAAATACACCAGAACCAAGCATGAAATATTTCTAATATATGCAAACTTTATTTAATTTTTCCGTAGCCAGTACACATTCACTGCCGGAGTTCAATTAATGTAAATGTCTTCCATCATCTACGATGATATCCACATAGGCTACATAGCCTAAATTAAGCCTAGAGGCCGAAGTTGAAATTGGCTGGGTATTGCCTTACAATTATTGCCTATCTCCAACGAGAATCTTAACATGTAAACAAATCCAAAACATATAACACGATCGATTATGTGGCATGTTCCACATCTCGGCATAAACTATAAACGTCATTAACATTCACAACTCCTGTGAATCCACAATAAAGAAATCGAAAGTTTGGTCTATGTTAATTTGCTCCTTTATCTCTAGATTCCCTCAGATAAAGTACATAAACTATTAGCCTAAAATGTAGCCTTTGAACAGAATAGCCTGTGGCCAACGATTTAGGCTACTCTGTCGTCGTTGTTGACGTCCTTGACTGTTCGCTAATTTAACTTGTCTTAACTATGCTCCTCGATAACAACTCCAAAATATGTTTCTGCTTATTGCTAGTCATTGCGACAGTTATGCGTGAGTGGAAAGTAGAAGAAGGTGCTGCAGCATCTCCATCTTCTAACTCGTCGCATTTTTGTCAAAATACTCCAAGTTCGTTTACGTTTTTCTTCATCCGTTACAGTGCCAACTTCAGCACACACACGTGAACCTCATATAGCAAGATATCTACTGTATCCATGCATACCTGTGATAACTAAAAACTAGCAAACCAACTTGTTTAACATTCATTTTCTTCCCCAAAGCAAAAATATGAGTTAAACCGTTTTAATATATATTTTATACATAAAAATTAGTAAGAGCTTCATTTATTTTTCCCTGCCTGGAGCTAGGGGGTGCTGCAGCACCCTCAGCACCCCCCTTCCCGCGCCACTGCCTGTGTGTGTGTGTGTGTATGTGTGTTTGTTATGTAGACACAGCTGTAGTCTTTTGTCTTTTACATGAAGTGAACTGAAGTCCTCTGCCTTCTGTCTGAGGTGTGTTGAAGTGGAAGCAGTGTCCTATGAGAGACCTCAGCCTGAAAGCTGAAGGATTCACTCAGACAAAACTCAGTGTGTGAGTGTCTGCGAGTGTGTGTATGTGAGTAAGTGTTTGTCTGTGTCTGTGTGTGCCTGTGTGTGTGTGTGTGTGTGTGTGTGTGTGTGTGTGGAGACCATAGGCCTGAAAGCTGAAACACTCGAGCCCAGATAAGACTGAACATGAAACAGAAATTACCTCATTTCCTACCGGTCTGCCAAAGCCAACGTGCTTTAAAGCAGAGACCTGAATGTGTGTGTGTGTGTGTGTGTGTGTGTCTGTGGAGACCTGACTGCCGCTGCTGCTTCCTTTCTTTCATCCATTCCTTATTTCTTTCTTTCTCTCCTCCTCTCTCCCCCCTTCTCTCTCTTGCTTTCTTCCTCTCCTTTTCTTTTCTTTTATTGTCTTCCTTGTGATTGTGGCAAACTGGATACAACAACTTTGCTGTGTGAGTGTGTATTTGCGTGTGTGTGTGTGCTATTGCCATGGCTGATGTGTTGTGTCCTGCCAGCTTCCTGCAGTGTGGAGTGTGTGAGGTAATTATTTTATTTGAAATCTAATGAAAACTATAACACCGCAGTCCCCCACCCCCCACTACAGTCTACCCAGTACATCCACTAATGCTGCTTTTGTATGTGTGTGTGTGTGTGTGTGTCTGTGTCTGTGCGAGTGTGTTAATGCATGTAATCGGTTACATCAAAAGTTTTGAGTTCTCTGAACTTGTTCAGGTTTACAGTGTGCGATTGTAAACCTGAACAAGTTCAGAGAACTCAAAACTTTTGATGTAACCGATTACATGAGAAAATTTGAGTACATATATGTATATATATATATATATATTTTTTTTTATACTTTATTGTGTTTATTCATTTCATATTCCATAACTCATAAGCAGTAATAATTGTATCCATTTCTGAAGAAACACATATTTCTTTTTCTATTTTCTATTCTAGTGTGCATTCTTTGTTCCCACCCGTGAAAAAAATAAATAAAATAAAAACTCAAGATAAATCAATAAGTTAGAAATCATGAAGGAAAAAAAAAACTGATCATAAAAAAAGAAAGAGAACAAGAAAAATAAATAAATAATAATAAAACACAACATACAGCGTTCATACATATACACATATATATACACCGCATATACCTGCATACACGCACCCATATGCATATATACACATACATACGTACATATCCATACATGCATACCTACATCCGTCCATACATACATACATACATACATACATACATACATACATACATACATACATACATACATACATACATACATACATACATACAGCCGCGGAAAAAATTAAGAGACCACTTCAAAATTATCAGTTTCTCTGGTTTTACTATTTATTGGTATGTGTTAAAGTAAAACTTACATTTTAGTTTTATTCTATAACCTACTGGCAACATTCCTACCAAATTTCAAATAAAAATATTGTCATTTAGATCATTTATTTGCAGAAAAATGACAATTGGTCAAAATAGCAAAAAAGATGCAGTGTCTTCAGATCTCGAATAATGCAAAGAAAACAAGCTCATATTCATTTTTAAACTACACAATACTAATGCTTTAACTTAGGAAGAGTTCAGAAATCAATATTTGGTGGAATAACTTTGATTTAAAATCACAACTTTCATGTGTCTTGGCATGCTCTCCACCAGTCTTTCACATTGCCGTTGGGTGACTTTATGCTACTCCTGGCGCAAGAATTCAAGCAGCTCGGCTTCTTTTCATGGCTTGTGACCATCCATCTTCCTCTTGATCACATTTCAGAGTTTTTTTTATGGGATTCAGGTCTCGAAATTGGGCTGGCCATGACAGGGTCCTGATCTGGTGATACTCCATCCACACCTTTACTGGCCTGGCTGTGTGGCATGGAGCATTGCCCTGCTGGAAAAAACACTTCTCAGAGTTGGGGAACATTGTCAGAGCAAAAGGAAGCAAGTTTTTCTTCCGGGACAACGTTGTACTTTGCCTGGCTGAGGTTTGTAAAAGACCATAAGGATTGAAAAAAGCGGACTGGAGGGTCTTCTAGTTCGTCTTCTCTGATGAGTCCAATTTTCAGCTTTGCCCAACACATGGTCGTCTGATGGTTAGACGGAGACTTGGAGAGGCCTACAAGCCAGAGAGTCTTGCACCTACTGTGAAATCGGACTCATCAGAGAAGACGAACTTAGAAGAACCTCCAGTCCGCTTTTTCAATCCTTATGGTCTTTTACAAACCTCAGCCAGGCAAAGTACAACGTTGTCCCGGAAGAAAAACTTGCTTCCTTTTGCTCTGACAATGTTCCCCAACTCTGAGAAGTGTTTTTTCCAGCAGGGCAATGCTCCATGCCACACAGCCAGGCCAGTAAAGGTGTGGATGGAGTACCACCAGATCAGGACCCTGTCATGGCCAGCCCAATTTCGAGACCTGAATCCCATAAAAAAAACTCTGAAATGTGATCAAGAGGAAGATGGATGGTCACAAGCCATGAAAAGAAGCCGAGCTGCTTGAATTCTTGCGCCAGGAGTAGCATAAAGTCACCCAACGGCAATGTGAAAGACTGGTGGAGAGCATGCCAAGACACATGAAAGTTGTGATTTTAAATCAAGGTTATTCCACCAAATATTGATTTCTGAACTCTTCCTAAGTGTAAGCATTAGTATTGTGTAGTTTAAAAATGAATATGAGCTTGTTTTCTTTGCATTATTCGAGATCTGAAGACACTGCATCATTTTTGCTATTTTGACCAATTGTCATTTTTCTGCAAATAAATGATCTAAATGACAATATTTTTATTTGAAATTTGGTAGGAATGTTGCCAGTAGGTTATAGAATAAAACAAAAATGTACATTTTACTTTAACACATACCAATAAATAGTAAAACCAGAGAAACCAATAATTTTGAAGTGGTCTCTTAATTTTTTCCGCGGCTGTACATACATACACATACATACATGGCTTTTAGGATTTCTATCACTTTTCACGAGTCGGAGTTCAGGATGCCCTCTCATACCTGATAAACTAATAAAGTGCCCATCTTTTTTCAAATAAGTTTTCCTTGTTCATTATCTTATAGGTTACCTTTTCCATAGTGCGCATTTCCTCTATACTTTCTAGCCATTTACTTACACATGGGGGTTCTACTTTTTTCCAGCTTTTTGTTATTTGCTTAAGTGCTGTTATTCTCAAGACCCCAAAAAGGTGTAGATGTTCTTTTTCAACTTCTTTGGGTCCTATACCCAGGAGCAAGTTTTTTTGTTCTAGAAGCACATCCTTCCTCAGTTTTAGTTTGATCTGATTCTGAACCTCTGTCCAATATTTTTGTATTTTATTGCAGGTGTAGAAGATGTGTGCATGATCGGCATTGTTTGATCCCTCCAGCAGCTGGTACTAGTCTGTGTGTACTTGAGTGTTATTGGTGTTATGAAGAATCTTAGGTTAACCTTCCAGGCATATTCCTGCCAATAGGGGGACCTTGTAAAGACGGTGATATCTTTGAGACTCTGTTTCCACTCGTTGTCACCTATAGTTATTTTCAATTCTTGTTCCCATTTTTCTTTAATGTTTTTTAGGTCTTCAGTATCGTGTCCTTGTAATAGTTTGTATATTTGTCCAATTAAACTTATGGTATTTCCAATTTGGAGCCTTTTGACCATGAATCCCATTAGGGGATGTAAATCCTTAATGTTTTTTACCTGGGTTTTCTCGTTTAAATAATTTCTCAATTGTAAGTATCTGAAGAAGTTATTGCTTGGCAGTTGATATGTCCTTGCAATGGTGTCGAAAGGCTCAATTCCAGTATCACTGGCCATTTGATAGTGCATTATGAGGCCCTTATTTCCCCAGCTCCTAAAGGCATTATCCAATTTATTTGGAGCAAAGTCTGGATCGCTCTGAATCTCTCTGAGCCAGATCCAATCTTTGTCCTTGACTTTTAGTGTCTTACACAGGATTCTCCAGGTTTTAACAGCATTATTGACTATAAAGCTTATTGTTTTCGTCTGTCTTGAAAAGAACAATGTATTTAAAGAGCCCACCATCTTAATCTCCATTATTTTCCATTTAGGATACAACTCTTTGTTTAACCTTATTAACACTAGTTTCAGTTGTGCTGCATAATGGTAATTTAGTAGTCTAGGCAATGCAAGCCCCCCTTCACTTCTCTTCTGTTGTAATATTTTCAGTTTAACTCTTGGTTTCTTTTCATCCCATATGAATCGCCTCAGTAAACTCTCCCAGTATTTGAAGCACTTCTGTGGTACATACAGTGGGAGGTTCTGGAATAAAAACAGAAAACGTGGTAGAACATTCATTTTGATAATACTGATCTTTTCCATTAGAGTTAAAGCTAGATTTCTCCACCTATCTAAGTCTTGTTTAACAGACTTCTCCAATTTACCATAATTACATTGGTGAAGTTGTTCCAGTTTTTTTGGTAGAACTACTCCCAAATATCTGACATTATTTTGATCCCATTTAAAGTTATATTTTACTTTAAAATTACTTTCTAACTGACAACCAATTAGAAGAGTTTCGGTTTTGTTCAAGTTAAGCTTGTACCCTGACACGACACTGTATGATGTAATTTCACCCAGTAAAGCTGGTAAGGAGGTGTAGATACTCGTCAAATATAAAATTATGTCGTCTGCATACAGTGCAATCTTATGTTCCTCATCAATAATATACAGTCCTCTTATCTCTATGTTTTGTCTTATTCATTCTGCTAATGGCTCTATACATAGAGCAAAAAGTTGTGGTGACAATGGGTCTCCTTGTTTGGTTCCCCTCCTCAATGTAAATATTTCAGAGAGTGTCCCATTCACCCTTACTCTTGCTTGTGGATCTTTATACATTCCCCCTATCAAATCAATAAACGTCTGGTTAAAGCCAAACTTCTCACAAACCTCTATTAGAAAAGGCCAATACACTCTGTCGAAAGCTTCTTCTGCATCCAACATTAGGGTCAACATAGGTAGGTTACTTTTTAAAGCATAGTCTATTACATTGAGGGTGCGATAAATATTATCACTAAGCAAACGGTCCTTGACAAACCCTGTTTGGTCTAAATTGATTATTTTTGGTAATATATTGCAGAGTCTCTTTGCAATTATTGCTGTAAATATCTTTTGGTCCACATTTAGTAGTGATATTGGTCTGTAAGAGGAGCAATTTTCCGGGTCTTTTCCTTCTTTATGTAACACCGAAATTATTGCTAGATTCCACGTGTTTGGCCAGATTCCTGTTTCCAGGATCTTATTAAATACCCTACATAAGATCGGTGTCACCAGACTGTGGTATTCTTTAAAGAAACAATAACTAAATCCATCACTCCCCGGACTTCCCTCTGATTTCCCCTTCAAAATTACCTTTAGTATTTCAATTTCTGTTATTGGCTGTGTTAGCTCTTTGTTCTGTTCATTAGTCACCACCGGGAGCCTTAGCAATTCTAAATAGCTTCTAATTTCTTCTTTATTTATTGTTAATTCTGGTGTTTACAGTTCTTGGTAATATTCACGAAAACATGAAGCAATCTTCAATTTTCCCCTATTATAAGTGCCATATTTGTCCTTGATATTAGCTATTGTATTAGCATGTTGTTTCTTCAACTTAAAAGCCAGCTTTTTCAATGCTTTAGGGCTATTGTCATAGTGGCTTTGTCTGCAGAGCATTAGCTGTTTTTCAATCTCAATGGATTCAACTGTTTTAAGTAATCTTTTCGTTGCATGCAATTGTGTCTGCACCTCTTCTGTCATGTGTGTTTCATATTCTTTTTGCAAGTCTCTTATCTTCTTCTCTAATTTGGTCTTTTCTCTTTCTTTTTGCCTCTTTTTCCAAGATGAGTGTGCAATAATTTCTCCACGGAATGTTGCTTTTGCAGCTTCCCATAGTGTTATGACCGGTACTTCCCCACTGTCATTAACTTCAAAAAAGAATTGTATACTGCTTGCCATTTTCTCCTTAAACCCCTGGTCCCCCAGTAGTGAATTGTTCATTCTCCAAAGTGTTTCTCCTTTATCTATGTTCATACTCAAGTCCATTATGACAGGAGCATGATCTGTATCAATATGGGTAATATTTCACATTTGCAGACTCTTGCAATATCATTCCTAAACATAAAAAAGTAGTCCAGTCTTGAAAAGACCTTGTGTGCATCCGAGTAGAAGGTAAAAGCTTTCTCTTGGGGGTGTAAACAACGCCAAACATCTGTTAACCCTATATCCATTTGGGCTTTTCTGAGTAAATCAGCTGCTTTCTCTGACTTATGCTTTATTCTTCTCTGGGTGTCCGCTTTCTGGTTGATTACCAAGTTAAAGTCACCACCCATAATTATGATTCCCTGTGCTTCCATCATTAGCAGTTGTAGTACTCTTTTCAGGAGTTCATCCCCTTTTCCTGGAGGATTGTAAACATTAATGAGGGTTACGAGATGTTCTTCTATCTTACCGATTACTATCACATATCTTCCTTCTTTATCTCTGATGCATTTTGATTTCTGAAACATGAGGTTGTTTTTAATAAGGATTGCAACTCCTCTTTTGGCTGTTGAGTGGGAGGAATAGAACACTTGAGCTCCAGCTAATTTCTCCAATTTGACATTTTCTACTATACTTAAATGAGTCTCTTGGAGGAAGAGAATTTCTCCTCCTTCTTTCTTTAGATGCTGGAGCACCCGTTTCCTTTTTATAGCATTACTCAACCCATTTGTGTTGAGAGAGATTAGTCTAATCTTTCCCATGATAATAGCTTCCTCCCCTTTGATGTTTGCATCCAAAGCCACTTGACAAGCCATAATAAACTAAATAAAATAAAAATAAAAAAGGAAAACTGGTACATAAGTGAAACAAACCCTCTTACCAACCCCCGTGGTCCTAAACTTCCAATATTTGCAACCTCTTCTACGTGGTTGCACATAAGCTTCCACCGTATATTGTGGAAAAGCAGGGCCTTACTGCCTAGTCCCGGCCACAAGGTGGTTACTATGGCTATGCAAACAGGGCTAAAACATGCCTCTACTGATATGGTGAACAGCATAAGATGTTTTGGAGTCTTTCCTCATTTGTCTGCTTTATTTATATTTCCAACATTTTAGGTGCCTTTGTTTATAATATGCCACCCACCCCTCCCTGAGGCAATAGGAATGACAGAAAAAAGGGTAACAAGAAACAACCAACAAAAAAATGACAACAAAAAAATAAAGAAGGGTCTTCAATTCACCCTTTCAGAATATACATCTTATTAAGCACAGCATTGTTAAACCAGAATGAAAGAGCTCAGAATTCCCATACATTTTTTTTTTTTTTTTTTTACATTTTAACTTAAATTGTGTTTGTTTTTCCCCCCTCCCTTCTCCCCTTCCCCTCCTCTGTATAAACAGTCACTAAGTTAGTATACACGCATATGCATACATACATATGAGAAAAAAAAACGAAAAAAAACATCATTCCCATTGATTATGTGTTTGTAGTGCGTGTACGTGCAAGTGAGTGGCAGAGTGCATTTAAAACCCGAACTTTTAGGCTATAAGTGTCTTTATCTAGTCTCTTACTTTCCATTGTTTTTCTGTCCATTGACTTTCTGGAATGGATTAGGTGGCGTACCTGTTTCTTGTCTCTTGGCGTTGTACAGGCGCTGGTCTGTGGTTAGAGATCACCCCTTGCTCTCGTAAACGTCTCTCCGCTTCCTCCGGAGTATCGTAGATCGTAGATTCCCCATCACCGAAAACCTTCAATTTAGCTGGATATAGCAGATGCGTTTTCACGTTTTTTCCCCTGAGCATTCTTCTCAATGGAACATACCTGCTCCTCTCCTTCTGTACCTTGCTCGTAAAATCTTGAGAGAAGTAGATGCGGGCCTCGTCATGTGTGATGATCTTTCTTGACCAGGCTGCTTGTAGAATTTTTTGTCGGATATTCCAGTGGCAAAAGCGCACCACTATCGATCTAGGGCTTGTGTTTTCATGTGCCTTCTCTGTCTTAGATGGCGAGCGATAGGCTGCTTCAATCTGCAATAGGCCAGGCGGGATTTCCAATTTCTCCATGAGTAATGTTTTTATGAACTCCACCAGGTCTTCCCCCTCTGCGCCTTCTTTAATTTGAAAGATCCGTAGATTGTTCTGGCGAGCTTTAATTTCGAGTTGTTCAAACTTTTCATGTAGCCTCTTTTGTTCTTGATTCACATATTTTAAAGTCTCATTTGCAATGACCTCTCTTTCCTCCAGTTCATGTATTCTTTGCTCAGCTTCTTGTATGTTACTAGTAGCCTCTCCTAGTCCCACGCGGATTTGATTCACGTCAGTTCGTACTTGTTTTAACTCCAATGAAAAAGTCTCAAAGTCTTGCCGGAGCTCCCCGATTTGTTTGGATATCTCCTGTTTAAAATCGGTCAGCATGGCCTTCAAACTTTGTTCCAGTTTCTTTTCCGCCATCGTTTGTTCTGTCTCGTTTGATTTCTTCATCCTTGTTATCTTCCTCTGGAGGTCTTGAGCAACTGCGCCAGATCGCAGCTTCATACCGCTTTGTCCATACGTCCGAGATTATAACTTTGTTTAAAGGCAAACCACTTTTGATTTAATTTAAATATAAGACATTGAGGATTGTGAAGGGAGCTAGACTCACGTCGTCATCTTGCTGTCAACCGGAAGTTTTTTTTTTAAGTAAACTCAACTCAAAAATTATACATCGCTATACTGTTTTTTTTTGTTATCATTTTCATAATTTTTGAGTTCTCTGAACTCATATTATTCCAAAATCGTAAAGGATTTAGCCTCGTCAGATATTTGTGTTTCTCTGGGTCTTTCGCAAACTAGTTATTACGCCCTTACAAGTTTTTGAAAGGGTATCTTCCTTGCGTTGCAACTTCTCGGCAAGCTCTTACTGAGAACTGTCATTGGTCGACCGCCTTCCCAGTGTTGCCACTGCATTTACATTTACATCTGTGATTTAGCAGACGCTTTTATCCAAAGCGATTTACAAGGAATTTTGCATTTATAGATCAGGAGCAGTTTAGGGGTTCACACTTATAGGCCTACACTTGGTAAGGAGGAGTGGGGAATCGAACTAGCAACCTTCCAACCTCTGGATTACTAAACGACTCCTCTACCTTAAGTCTGCTGTCTCCGTCTCTCTTCACAAGAGCTCTGCAGTGGTGTTCTCAACGACGTTGATGATGTCAGATACTAAAAAAAATTGAGTTATCAGGCAATGTTATCTCAAACAAATACATTCCAATACAATTAAAACGTCTGCACTTGCTCAGAAAACTAATACATTTTAAGTTGGGTCAACTAAATACCAGGTTTTAAGTACTGAATACATAATGTTAATGAGTTAGTAGAACTGTCTGGGTTTACAGTGCAGTAGACTGGCGAAGCCACAGCAAGCCTCCACTCTATGTGTGTGTGTGTGTGTGTGTGTGGGTGCCTGTGTGTTTATGAATGTGTGTGTGTGGGGAGGGGTGACATTAACAACAGGATCCAAGTCAACATACAAATGGCTTGATAACTTTGTGACAGTTATGAGGTCCATGAAAAGCTGTAGCTGACCCCCCACAGTTGACCCCCCCCTGCACCGCCGGCTGATGGTGCAGTTGCTGATGACGGGTGTTGTTGGGAAGGACAAGTTTATAGCCTTAAGAAAGAAAGTAAACCAACTAAGAAAGCAGGTTTGGAAAGAGGATAACAATGTTGCAAATGTCTTGGGTATATATCATATCTCTGTCCAGTTTGTTCAGTTTTTCTCCTGGGGTCCAAGGATGGTGTGGAGGCCTCACATCATGTCATGTGAAATAATATACTGAGGATGGATAGTGCAGTTATTTTTACTTTAATTGACCTTTTGACTGGTTGGAGCCAGAGACTGTTCCTCACTGGTTGAAGCCAGAGACTGTTCCTCATTGGTTGGAGCCAGAGACTGTTCCTCATTGGTTGCTTGAAGAGCCAGAGACTGTTCCTCATTGGTTGGAGCCAGAGACTGTTCCTCGCTGGTTGCTTGAAGAGCCAGAGGCTGTTCCTCATTGGTTGCTTGAAGAGCCAGAGACTGTTCCTCACTGGTTGCTTAAAGAGCCAGAGACTGTTCCTCACTGGTTGCTTGAAGAGCTTGTCACGTATGGAGCACACTTGATGTGTGTGGGGAGGATGTCCCAGGTGTGACAGATATGTGTTATGCTGCTCAACGTCAGCCACTGAAGCTGATTATGGGGAATAAGATCTTTGCTTCATGGATTGTAACTTACTTCCCATGTTTGTTTCTGATTGATTTGTTTAGTACATTTAGGGACGATGTTCACAAAGCTTTTTGTACTTGGTTTCCCTATCTCTTGACTTTCATTTTTACAAAGCACTGAGTGTGTGTGTGTGTGTGTACAAAGCAATGAGTGGATGCTGTTCCTATTGATGCTCTTTGTTCCGTTGTTATTGATGAATCATTTGTCACATAATAAATTATATCTTTCACTGGATGATAATTTTGTGTGTGTCTCTCAGGGAGAGAGAGAGGGAAAGAGAGGGTGAGGGCGTGATGGAGGGAAAGAGAGGGTGAAGGCGTGATGGAGGGAGAGAGAGAGGGAAAGAGAGGGTGAAGGCGTGATGGAGGGAGAGAGAGAGGGAAAGAGAGGGTGAAGGCGTGATGGAGGGAGAGAGAGAGGGAAAGAGAGGGTGAGGGCGTGATGGAGGGAGAGAGAGAGGGAAAGAGAGGGTGAAGGCGTGATGGAGGGAGAGAGAGAGGGAAAGAGAGGGTGAAGGCGTGATGGAGGGAGAGAGAGAGGGAAAGAGAGGGTGAAGGCGTGATGGAGGGAGAGAGAGAGGGAAAGAGAGGGTGAAGGCGTGATGTAGGGAGAGAGATGGAAAGAGAGGGTGAGGGCGTGATGGAGGGAGATGGAAAGGCGTGTAGATTGAAAGGGGTGAGATTAGCAGCAGAAAGAATGTGTGGGGAGACAGAGAGAAAGAGCTGAAAGAGAGTGTCTACTGATTTATGCTTACAGAAAGAAAGAAAGAGAGATAGAGAAAAAAACTGAGTAAAAGAGACAGAGCGAGAGAAGGGGGGAAGCTGAATGAGGGGTTGAGGGTAGAAGACTCTAAAGGCCTCTTCTGTCCACTAATGCCCCTCACAGCCTTGCAAATCCAGTCAGAAGCCTGCATCGCTGTTCTTGGCAGTTTGACGTTAGCGTTTCTGATCAGCGGGGCTGGTACATGTGTGTGTGTGTGTGTGTGTGTGTGTGAAAGAGAGTGACATCCATGCCCCACCCCCTTCCTGGCCATCATTAATCGCAGGGGAGATCCAGGGGCCATCGGGAATCTGTGTGTGTGTGTGTGTGTGTGTGTGTGCGTGCGTGCGTGCGTGTGTCATATACTCTAATGCCTGATCAGTGTAATGGCTAGATACACTGCTGTTGTTAAGAAAGGATTATCTCCTGCCGTACGGGACAGAGTGGAAGCTTACCACACACACACACTCATAAACAACATACATTCACTCTCATAAACACACACTAACTTTAATCATAAACACACACTCACCCACAGAGTCTCTCAAAACAACAAACACACACTCCCCAAACAACAAACACACACTCACCCACAGAGTCTCTCAAAACAACAAACATTCTGTGGTCTATTGGCATTTCTGATATGTTTTGAGTTGGCTGTGGTGTGCCGTGTGTGTGCCATCTGGCTGTGTGGGCATGTCCTGGGCATCATGTTGGCACTTTGCTGACCGACTCACACCATGACTCAGAGCCCGTCTGTGTGAGCTGTGTCACTACCATCGCCTGCCAAACCACCGCATATTTCTGTGTGTGTTTTTGTGACTGTGTGTGTGTGTGTGTGTGTGTATGTATGTGTGTGTGATAGAACAGGCTCACACAGCTCCTATCCTCTGATCTCTTCAGAGAGACAGCTTCATCTCATGGGTGGCCTACTGTGGGCTGTGGACTTGGCATTGTAGTTTCTCAACAGAGCTCTATGTACCAGCAGAGGTGTATAAAGTACCGAAATATTGTACTCAAGTAAAAGTACCGTTACTTTGATGAAATTTTACTTAAGTAAAGGTAAAAGTACCCATCTAAAAATCTACTCAAGTAAAAGTAAAAAGTACTTTATTTAAAAAGTAAAAGTTACTTAGTTACTTCCGACAACTTGAGCCGCTCCTATACAGTGCAAAAAAGGACAAGGGGTCATAAATCCAATGCAAAAACAGTTATTTTTTATTAAAGGACGATACAAACATATATTATATTAATACATATATAATTATAATATTTACAAATATAATTGCAATGACATTAAATGTGTCAAACATTAAACATTTAACATGTGAACACAACATTTAAGAACTTTTGGCATTTAAGAACTATGTGATCATCTAAAGCTAAAATAAAAGTAAAAATGCCGCTGTCCCACTGTATATTTACACTTTTGGTTTAACTTTGGTCCTGCCATCAAGAGTGCATCATAACACAGAAATAGCTATAAATAGCTACCTGAGGTGACAGACCTACAGTATATAAAGAATTATAGCATTTATAACATTGTATTAGCTGAAAACAAATGGCGAGAACTACTATAAACAATTTGTTGCAGAATGATATTAAACAATGAAATCATACCTGCTTCTATGATATCAGTCCTCTCAGTCCAGCCAGTCTTGAACTTTGGTAGAAGGATTGCTGCTGCGATCAGCTCTGGGTTTTCCATCATCTCTCCAAAGCACTTTTGGACACCATGCCGAATCGCTTTGATGAATGGCAGGCACATCTTGGAGGATGTTTCCTGCCTGCTGAGTTTTGCTTGAAGCTCAAAGATCACTGGGAGAAGCCACCCTAAGTGTGTGTTGGTCTCTGACTGAAGAATGTTTAAGGCCTTCACCACAGGTTTCATCACAGCGCAGTACTCTGTCAGGAAAGCAATTTCCGCTGGACACAACCTGTACAACACAAGTCAAATACATAAAACTGTAAATAGATTTCCTACAGGGAAGGTTTAAATGCATAAATGTGTAATAAATGGTGAATGTGTCAAGGAAGTCTTCACTGGATTCATCTGAAGAATCTTGATCTTTATCAGATTCTGCATCCTCAGACTGGCTCTGCTCTCCAAAAATGCTGAATGCTTTTATGAAATTTGAGCCACTAACTGTGGTGGTTCTTACCACCTTTTATCGTATCCGATAATGGCAGTGAATCTCATCCAGGGAACCTGCAAGAACATCAAAGGTGTTTGACCCTCTTAATCGCTTGCATGCCAGTGCAGCGGATCTCCTCTCCAAGGTCTCTTCATCAATCCAGTGGCATGTAACCCCTATGTAGCTTTGCCGGTGTGCAGACCAACAATCTGTGGTGGTGGCAATATAGCTGACTTTACTTAGGTGAGCTATAAGGTTTGCCTTTATCTGGCTGACAGCTCCCTCTATACGCTTCATTAGGGTAGGTCTGGAAAGGACCTTACATTGGGGGTTGAGGGTAGTGATACATTTTTTTGAATGCAGGCTGCTCAACCAAAGAAAAGGGATGAAGACCCTCACAAATTAAATTAACAATGAGTCTCCCTGTGCCACACGTATGTGGCCACTCATTGAAATTGCAGTACTGATTTTGGGCTGCTTGCTTGCAGTGGCTGCTGGTGGATTTGCGGTTTGGGTCATAGATTGATAAAATTCCATCAGTTTCGTTGGATTTTTCCTCTGTGAAGAAAGAAAATGTTTCCATCAGTATGTAAACCGACGTGGTGTTAATTTAACACACTGACATTAAAACTGATTGACATAAGGTTTTCTATTTTCTACAACCATCACAATTCATAACCCTCAATTCTTGCTAACCAAGATCCCTGAGCATGAACATGAAAGACGTGCACGTTGTAAAGCCACCACTTATCGTTATCAATATCTGACTAAACATTGTGATAAATTCCAGATAATGACATACACATTGACATAGACGTGTCAAACTGTCTGACAACGATGGTGTGCGCATTCACATCGTTCCTGTTTCAGGGCATGGTAGGCAGCCAAATGATTAGCCTAAAATCAGTTACTGTAATGTGGTGTATTTCATTGCAAATGACTGATCTGCAGTTTTTAACACAATATAAGATACTGAACATACTAATGCTATGACCTCAAACGAATGGAAGCTAGGAATGGAATTATTATTAGTATATTGGTTGACGGCTGTTAACAAAAAGATGGACACGAGGGGTGTGCGTGTGTGTATAGCTAGCCTACTATAGTCTACGTTAGCATACTCATGGCGGTTGCAAGTGCTAGCCAAAATGAGGCTACTAGTGCCATGAAACGCATACTTTGCTTAATGGAGCCAAGCTAACTAAACAACAAAAAAGCTGTCTGAACTTCTAATGGAAAGGCACAAATACTGTACGTACCACCACATGCTTGCACAGATTTGAAGAAAAACTATTTTAGGCAGAAAGTTTTGACTGACGGGGCAGGCACAGCTTACATGTCATTATGTAGCTGTTTCCTCTTTTGCATTTGAAGGCAAACTGATTGCTCAGAAGTGGCCATGGGTTTTCCTCATCTTCTTGATTCTTAACTGGCTGAAAGCTCGATGGACCCGCTTGTTGGTCGTCCGCAGAAGCTTCTTGGTATTCTGCAATATCATCCTTCTCTAGCTCTAGTGACTCGGCACCTGCTGCTTGCATGGACGCCATCATCCACTATATCACCACTGCAGTGAGAATTGCCTTGCGCAATTCCCGCCTTTCGGTTTCTCGCCTTGAACTATAGGCTATATATATACATTACTGTGCAAAAGTTTTAGGCAGGTGTGAAAAAATGCTATGAACTAAGAATGCTTTGAAAAATGTAAACAATAAATGTTTATTTTTTATCCATTTACATGGTAAGACTGAGCACAGCAACAAGACACAACGTAGTTATACTGCATCAGCAGGGTCTCTCCCAGACAAAGATTTCAAAGCAGACAGGGGTTTCAAAATGTGCAGTTCCAGCTCTTTTGAAGAAGACGTTGAGGATCGTAGACGCAGTGTTCAGCCAAGGAAACTTAATGCAGCTGATGAAAAACACATCAAGCTTATTTACCTTCGAAATCGGAAGATTTCAAGCAGTGGCATCAGCTCAGAACTGGCAGAAACCAGTGGTACCCAGGTACAGACATTTACTGTCCGGGGAAGTCTGGCCAGAAGTGGTCTTCATGGAAGAGTTGCAGCCAAAAAGCTCTACCCCGACAAGGAAACAAGGCCAAGTGACTGAACTAAGCACGTAAACATAGAAACTAGGGTGCAGAAACATGGCAGAAGGTGCTCTGGACTGATGAGTCAAAATTAGAAATATTTGGCTGTAGAAGAAGGCAGTTTGTTCGCTGGAGGCTGGAGAGAGGTACAATAATGAGAGTCTGCAGGCAACAGTGAAGCATGGTAGAGGTTCCTTTCCAGTTTGGGGCTGCATTTCTGCAAGTGGAGTTGGAGATTTGGTCAGGATGAGTGGTGTCCTCAATGCTGAGAAATACAGGCAGATACTAATCCATCATGCAATACCATCAGGGAGGCGTATGATTGGCACCAAATGTATTCTGCAGCAGGAACATAACCCCAAACATACAGCCAATGTCATTAACAACTATCTTCAGCTTAAAGAAGAACAGAAAGTCCTGCAAGTGATGGTATGACCCCCACAGAGCCCTAATCTCTACATCATCGAGTCTGTCTGGGTTTACATGAAGAGACAGAAGAATTTTAGGAAGCCTACATCCACAGAAGATCTGTGGTTAGTTCTCTAAGATGTTTGGAACAATTTACCAGCCGTGTTCCTTCAAAAACTGCGCAAGTGTATCTGGAAGAATTGATGCTATTTTGAAGGCAAAGGGTGGTCACACCAAATATTGATTTAATTTAGAATTTTCTTCTGTTCCTTCACTGCATTTTGTTAATTTATGAAGAATTGATGAAAATAAACTGTTAACACTTCCATTTTTGAAAGCATTCTTAGTTTACAGCATTTTTTCACACCTGCCTAAAACTTTTGCACAGTACTGTATATATATTTTTTATACTCAGTAACGGATGCAATTTCCAAAGTAGCGAAGTACAATACTTCAGTCAAAATCTACTTAAGTAAAAGTAAAATTACCCATTTCAAAAACTACTCAAAAATTACAAAGTACACAAAAAACTACTCAATTACAGTAACGTGAGTAAAAGAAATTCGTACTTTACACCTCTGTGTACCAGCACACCACTCACACACACACACACTCTCACACTATCTCTCTATACACACACACACACACACACACAAACACTCACACACTCTCACCACCTCTTACTAGGGCTGTAACGATACACCTACCTCACGATTCGATTCGTATCACGATTCTTGACCCACGGTTCGATACACCCCACGATATTATTATTATTATTATTTTTTATTTCACATTAGAATAAGTATGAGCTATAAAAAATGAAGAAACAATTTATAACCAAATATTGAGGTTTTTATTACTCAAAGCAATGCTGTTGAAAAACATTCAACAAACTTCTGAAAAAGTAGGTTTGAACAACTAAAAATATGAGGGAAACAACACATAAATAACCAAATAACTTAAATAACTTAAACTATGATGGCAGTGTATGGCCAAATGTGACATACCCTAACTGCCACGTATTTTATGAACAGGGCCCAGGCTAATCAAATGAATGAATATCGAGGAGGCAAGAGTTTAGCAAAATAAAACGTTTTATTTCTGTAGTTTAATAAATATCTGGTCACTGGTATTTAATGACATGACAAAAACAGTTCTCACACACGCACACCCTCATACACCGCCATCATAGTTACCCACGATTACCCGCGCTATACAGGCTACTGGCAACAGTAACACACCCACCAAAAAGAGCTATAAGATCTGGAATAACCCAACTCACGCACACGAACCAGAGCAATCAAACGTGTTACAATGTTTCAGAACACTACACACATTAGTGAATAGCCACCACACTACTACACCACGTATTATGGTATGCACTTCCACACAATGCGCACACTTGGGAACCACTACAAACTGAACGTTAGGGTTACACAGTAACCCCGTACATCACAAGATGGCCGTTAAGTAACGAAAGCACACACACACATTCATACAAACAAAATACAGAAAGATCCAAAGAAAGTAACATAAAGTACTGGTGGCTCTCTCACAGCCTATTAACTCAAAACAATTTAAGTACGGGAAAACAGTGGTCAAAACACGACGCAGTGTACGTCTTTCTTCTGAGGGAGCGTTAGAACACCCGCAACCAAAACTCCGGAGAGGGAGAGACAGCTACGGAGCAATTAACGCACACACTTCTATTCTCCGTGCAGAGCAGTCCTCCAGCGACAAACAATCCGGCAACCACGCGCCAACAATTCAAATGGCTGTTTCAAATGTCATCTGAGGTAGCCATTGCGCACAGCACACGTGTAGGCTTACTAGCGAACCAAACTTTTTGTATCACGTGACCGCTGAGGGCATGTCGCGGTTCTGCCTCCTTGCATCGCGATGCAGGTTCGTGGCCCAGAGTGTCGCGATTTCTCGGTTCGATCCAATATCGTTACAGCCCTAACTCTTACACACACACACTCTCACAAACTCTCATACACACACACACTCTCACATTCTCAAACACTCACACACACATACTCACACACTATCTCTCTATATACACACACACACACTCACACACTCCAAATCACACACACACACACACACTTACACACTCACACACTCTCAAGCACTCTCACACACTTACACACTCTTACACATTCTCGAACACTCACATACACACACACACACACACACACACTCTCAAACACACAATTATTTTGTCGCTCAGAAATGATGTGGCGATTGAAGAGCAAAGGCTCCAGTTAAGTCTCGTGGTTGCTGCCATGGAAACAGAAGGGCCGATTAGAGGGCCAGTTCCTGTCAATGTTTGTACCTTTCAATGTCTGCCACCTTGGAAGGACCCCGAGTCCCTGCTGTGGAAAAGTCACCTGCTGCTGTCACTGAGTCCCTGCTGTGGAAAAGCAGCTGCGGCTGTCACTGAGTCCCTGCTGTGGAAAAGCACCTGCTGCTGTGACTGGTCCTGTGTTTACTGATTGGCCACGCTCAGTTGAATCTGGCTGAGTGAAATAGGACTTTGCCTTGGCCAATTACTCCTTACCTTCTCGACCTTCGATACAATCACACACACACACACACACAAACACACACACACATACATACACACATGAGTTAGTAGGGGTGTCACGATACCAAAAATTCAGTAGTCGGTACCAATACCAGTAAAATAACACGATTCTCGATACCAATTTCGATACCACAGTACAAAAAAAGGATTCTCCAAGATTTCATGGACTTGAACTTGAAACATGAACTTCTTTATTCAAATATGTGAAAATAGCAAGATGTCATAAGACATACAAAACATGTGCAATATAGCATAGCACAACATAATAAAGTGCAATTAATGGTTAAAGTGCAACAACTAGTGACCCCAGACACATTCCAGACCTCCAGGCATCTTTTCAAAAGGTACTGTGCAAAAACAACAACAGTGCAAAACAAAACCGTGCATAACAGTGCAGCCATTCAGATAACAAGATGTACATGAGTTTTGAGCTTCTTAAAGGACGTATTTAATACAAAATAAATCGAAATGTTCAGTGTGGTCACGGGCGAAATTGCAGCTGTCACTCGCAAATCATCTTATAGGCTATATTGAGTCTTTGGCATCGAAAAAAATAAATACATTGGGTAATTGTGTTTTATCAAACCAATTGCATATTTATGTGTAACTATATCAAACTAGGACATTCTGTGAATTTCCCTAGTTTAGTCCTGATACTTGCAAGATACATGCTCTCTCTATCTCCTTCTAACCAAGGTAGGCTATAGGCTATATAACGTTAAAACTACAGCATAGCTAACCTAAACTACGTACATAACTACTAGAGATGCGCGGTTGGCGGTTGCACCCGCGGACTCCGCGGTTAAACCGCGGATCGGGCGGATGACGTGACAAAAAAATAATATTTTAATTAAATTCGGGTAGGTGGCGGTTTACCCAACGAAATTCAAAATATATACACATTGTTAAATGTCGTTACCTACATCCAAGCACATTTTGAAATAATCAAATTTTCATCAGGCAGTAAATTGGCCTTGTTCCGTGTATGCATACAAAGCAAACAAAGGAAGCAAAAAAGTTTAAATTAAGTGATGATCCCTATCATGTCGCGTCTCTTTGCAACGCCGCAAACCTGCAAGCTATGAGTCAGCTGTCAGTGTTGGAAGAAGCCTTAACGTGTCGTAGATGAAACTGCCTGGGTTATTTTGTTTCGTTAGGCTATTAGTTATATTTTAAAACAGCCAGTCATTGTAGCCTACCACTCGTGGAATAAGGAATTTCAAAGAGATGATGGAGTGATTTGACTCAGAAGTGACATTGGGCATTGGCAGCGCGAGATGAACAAGTTAAACTTCTAGCTCAGTAAGGGCTCAGATACACATACGCGTCTTTTTTCAGGCAGAAACGCTTCAGTAACGCTTTGGCAAAGTGCGGCGGCCAAAACAGAAGCCCTAACATCACCAGCTAAGAAAGGGCTCAGATACACATACGCGTCTTTTTTCAGGCAGAAACGCTTCAGTAACGCCTTGGCAAAGTGCGACGGCCAAAACAGAAGTGGTGCGCTTCCCTGCCTTGCGCTGGAAATTTGAGAATAGTTCAACTTTAAAGCGCACCTAAAAAGCGCTTCAAAGACGCAACGCGTGGTGGAGAAGGGGCGCACGCTTTAAACACGCCGTACCATAGGAATCAATTCATTTGCTCGCGTCCCGTTTTTACAAAAACGCGTATGTGTATCTGAGCCCAAAAAAGGTAAGAAAAATAGTCGGAATACTTTGATTTGCAAGGCAAGCAGGCAAGTGTTGGGGTTGTTACAGTATAAAGCCTACAATGCGGTGAAATTTCGGAATTAATAGACTCGGCGTTTCCTTCTAAACTAAAAACAGTAGGCTATATTACCAAATTAAAATGGTGTACAAAATTGCGTTTTATTACAATGATAAAAAGTGTAGGCCTACTAGCCTATGGTAAGGTCAGGTTTGCCGATGTGCTTGGCTATTTTAAAGTTTCTCCCTGTGCATCGATCGGAGACAGACGTCACTTCACTGATAATATTCTGGGATAGGCTACAACATAGCCAATAGGCTTTCATACTGGGGGCTTTATCCTTTAAATATCTTTGCGGCATTGGATCAGTCTCCTTTCAAGAACAGGCAAGAACTTTCTAGCCTCGCGTCACAGCGCCTATACCTAAAAACAACAGGTGGATGGCGGGTGGGTGCGGTTTTGAAAATTGGTCAAAAAAATTGGTGCGGATGGATAGCGGACGGATCATGCGTTTTGTGATGCGGTTGCGGATGAAATAATAGCCCATCCGCGCATCTCTAATAACTACATAACATAAGCAATTGTAACACAAGTGCTCATCATTTTAAACATCATGTAACGTGTATTTCAGTATGACAGATTTAAAACACTGAAAAACTGCACTATTTGGATGTTGTTAATATGAATCAGAACTATCCTTGAGTTCTTTAAACAGATACAGATGACAGTACTTTCAATTTAGCAAAGCACCTGAAAGACAATCTCCCTTGGTCTGAAGAACACGGTAGCATCGTTTGCATAATATTCAAAAGTAGGGTGACTAGACGTGCTGTTTAACCCGAACATGTCCTCTTTTCGAGACCTAAATAATGCGTCCGGCAGGGATTCCAAAAGCGTCCGGGATTTAGGTTGAATCTCGATTCTTCTCCTTGCCCCTTTTGCTTAATCTTGTCTTAGTCTTAACCCTAGCACTTGCAAGTGTAAGGGCCAAGGGCTGAGATCTTTCCCCTATGAAATGAGACGCCACTAGGTTTCGGGTACGTCATGCATGACTGTATGAGCTATGAAACTAGCGATTTAAAAAAAAGTCTAATGAAGAACATGGTTGCAAATTTATATGTATACAACTGTGTAGCGCACGAAACAAGACTGTCGTCATTTTTAAATTAATTATAAGCCAAAAATACTTACATGTAGTGTATGTAGCATGATAGCTGGCAAGCTACCATATAAGCCAATGGAGTGGTGGTATACGCGCTAATTGTATCCTAAAACTACCGTTTGAAAGCTTCAGTTAAGACCGACAATTCTATGCATCGCTCGTGTAGTACATTTCAGATCAAACCGAGTCATTATAAACATTTAAAAAGTTGTGTAGATAGCTTTATTCATGTAAAATATTCCTCGCTTCAAGCAGCCATTTTTTTTTGAAAATTCCCGAACTGGTTTCGCTGTGTGCTCTGGGATAGCCCTTGGAGGAGCAAGGTAGCTCTCCGATCAGCTTAAAAACATGGGCCATACACCACTTAAGCTTACCCCTTAATCTTGATCAAGTTGGGTATTGAGACACCACTAACTCTCACATGAACGCGCAATTTCAAGGGTAAGGGGTAAGATAAGGGGTAAGGGGAAGTATTGAGATTGGGCCTTAGCCTCGTCGGATACTTGTGTTTCTCTGGGTGTTTCACAAACTAGTATTACGTCTTTTGGAAAGGGTATCTCCCTTACTTTCCACCTTTTTGCGCGTGCTCTCATTGGTTGACCGCCTTCCCAGTGTTACCAGATATGATTATTATCCTCCAAAATGAGCCTATGATACGATACGCCATTTCCAGTCTGACAACACTTCACACCTGGCCGCTTCCACTAGTTTGATCGTTTACAATAGTAAATGGCAGATCTGCGTGTGAAAAACATGTCAAAACTTCGACTGGAACACCGAAGCGTATACTGCCCCCGTCAGTTCCAGAAGAACTTGAGCGCCGATTCTTACAGCTGGCACCGGCGCTTACGGTACTTCAAAAAAATGGGTATCGTCTGTGTTTTGTTATTTTAGTACCGAAAGGTATCGTAAGTATCGGTTCTCGTGACATCCCTATGAGTTAGCCAGCTCCCATCTGTTCTATACGCTTGTCATGCTGTTGAATATACTGTATGTGTGATTTATTATTGACACAGTGTTAATAGAAGTATGCTGCTGTTGCTGATCACACTACTGTATATGTGAGGAACTAAGCTCCCGCGGTTTGCCACACTACTGTATATGTGAGGAACTAAGCTCCCGCAGTTTGCCACACTACTGTATATGTGAGGAACTAAGCTCCCGCGGTTTGCCATATGACTCACAGGTCACTGTATGTACTTTGTTACTTATATAGTGTTGTTATTTATAGAGTTTTGATTGAAAACTAGCAGTCTGACTATGGAACAACAACATCAGTTAGCCGTTGGCACTGATAAAAGGCTTGCTAGCATGCTAACCTATGCCTTTTAGTGATGTGGTCTGACCCAGACTGCAGAACTGCACAGTGCATAGCCTGGATGGCTAGTTGGTTTGCATAGTCCATAGCCTAGGCGGCTAGTTGGACTGCATAGTGCATAGCTTAAATGGCTAGTTGAACTGCAGCGTGAATAGCCTAGATGGCTAGTTGAACTGCAGCGTGAATAGCCTAGATGGCTAGTTGGAACAATTATGTCCTTCGCATGAGTACATACCATAAACAAGAGAGAGTGAGCGGCAGAGAGACAGGAAGTGAGACAGGGAGAGAGAGAGAGGGAGAGAGAAAGACTGGTAGAAAGAGACAGGGAGAGAGAGAGAGAGGGAGTGACAGAGAGACAGGGAGAGAGAGAGAGAGGGAGGGAGGGAGAAAAAGAGCAGCAGCACATTGATAACTCCTGGCAGTAGATCCTGCATGTGTTTCACAAACACAAATACACACACACACACACACACACACAAACATTTCAAGTTTTTATTTGAATCCACCAATCATATTCTGTACAGAAAGGATTCAAACATTTCTCGGAGGTTGAATACAGCTTACCCTGTAAGCAAAATTACGTCCCCTCGACGTCCTGTAATGGTCTCTCTGAACGTTCTAAAAACGTAAATGTGTATGGTTCCCTTGACAACTCTAGGACGTTTTGCACGACGTTCCAAGAACGTCCCTAGGAAGGCCCGGGGTGGGTAATCGGGAGAATCGGAAGGGTTCCCGGTGGGCCGCTTCACTTCTGGGCCGGTCGAGAATTTAAATTTTTGACATTTGTCACGTAAGTCCATCTTCTCTTAAAGTAGGCTACACACATTCTGCATTCTGTCACCGGAACCTTTGCATGGTTTGTACCATGCGAGGAAGTTCTCCCCTCCAAAATAGAGTTGGTTGGGTCCATAGCCCATCTTTTCCAAAAAGTTTTCTCAGATAGGTAGCCTACCGATAGCTGGGCCGGCCCTACCGCAACGATACGAGTCAGGGAGGATAAATGGAAGGAAGAGGCCAGGAGGGGCTAAAAAAGCCAGGTTGAAAAAAAGAAAGGCATTGGAGGAGGATGCTGCCAAATGTGCCAAGCTTACCGATTTATTTTCAAGAGGACAAACACAAGTGGCAACTGGCTAAGAGAGACATAGGCCTTATGATTAGCAACGTAACTATTTGGCCAACGTTGTAGCGTTGGTTAATATCGTTGTCAACCTATTCGCAAGCAAAATATTACATTTAATTAAAATATTAGCCTTTTCATATCACTCAATATGGCGATCCATAGACTTTGCAAATATTGATAACAAATCTCAAACTTGATCTGTGTATGCAGTAAAACTCTTAATATTTCTTTGTAGCTTCTGAGCAGCAGATTAGTCTCCTGATAAAAATGATGAGCCCGACATTTGCAATGAGGAGGCCATGACTAAAGGGACAGAGAGAATAACAGAGTAAACAATATTAATTAAAGTTATTATTTAGTAAGGAAGAGCAGTATATGACAGTACTTGATGAACCAATATGTATTGTTTGCTTAGGAGTGGGTGTTGTAAAGGCGTAAATCACCACAATATAATACCCATGCAACGTGCACAGAGAAGGAAATTCTCATGTCTATAAGCAACGACACAGTTATAGATAAAGTGGCTGAAACCAGTGCACTGCTTAGGCGGTTACTGATGCTGTTAGTGCTATTCGCAATGTAACTATACTGTACTGTGAGTTGAACTGTAAACATTCGTTCAATATGCCTTTTTGTTGAAGAGTGGGATACGTTTCAAATGCTTTAGTTATTTATTTCTGCTTTTGTTAATTTATCAACCTGTCCCTGTGGAATAGTGGAATATTTTTTGTTAACTTCTCAGCTTAAGTAGATTATTATTTAACCTTTACATTATTTGTTGAACTATGGTATTAATAAAAAAAAATACAGGATAACAAGAGCTGAACTGTTGCTTCATTTATCCTATTTCCACTACTTTGGAAAAAGTGGCCCCACTCCGGCCCTGTCCCTAGGACATTGCGGTGACGTCTGGAAAACGTGTTTCTATAGGTCCTGGGGACGTTCTGCAGGAAGTTGCAAGGACGTCCTGAGGGCATTGTGGTGACTTCTGGGAAACGTGTTTTAGACGTTCCGGGGACGTTATTCAAGGACGCACCGCGGACGTAACAGGCACGGCTAAATAAAAAAAATTAAATAATAATAGATTGCAGGGCCGTCATTTTGCTTACAGGGCACACACACACACACAAGTTCAAGTTTATTTATATAGCACATTTCATATGATATACATAGACACATACACACACACGCGCGCTTACAAACTTGATTGCGAGGCTTGGGAATTGAACCGTTAACCTTCCTATTACTAAACCACATCTCTACCTACTGTACTACCACTGTCTGATTATTATTTTGTCACTTTAACACATTTATCACAGTGTGAGACAGCCAACAAACGTAGTCATTTTTTCCGAGGGTTTGAGGAAAAGCATATTGTAGCGATCTCAGACACTACGCATTGAGGGTTTTCCGTATTGATTCCTTTTTTAATTAACATCCATGGCACGTCACGGACGTGCGGGCAGGGAGGCAGAATAACTAGGCAAACTAATAATGATGAAATAAAATACATATCAATGCTTCTCTACTGATCTGTGCTATACATGTAATTTCTGCATGATTCCAATACAATATTCAGCGCATACATAGGAAGGTCTGTGTATAATATCAAGTCTCTAGCTCTAACATTGAGCTTTCCACAGGCCGTCAAAGATGCTGTAACAGAACGTAGAGTAAATTTTGTGCGCAAATTAAAGAACCCTGAAAACTATGATATATCCAAGCCACACCCTTGGAAGTTCATATTCTTCAATTAAAGATATTTAAGTCTAGAAAGTTTGAATGAGCTTATTTAAATACGTTTCTAGTTACAGTAGGCTATAGCAATTCGAAAATGGCACATGGCATAGTTTCTAAAACATCTTTTTGTGACAAAACTATTGGGAGTAAAGAGCTTATATTGGGACTATTCCTATTAAGATGTGTTTGAACAACCTTGAATTTTTTCAGCCAAATCGGCACGTTTGGCATGGAATGACTCTGATGTTATATTCTCCTCGATTTAACTCTTACAATTATAATTTGAAAAGGTAAAACCCCTCAGGGTGCCTGCGCAACTTTGTATGGAAGAGTTATATATTTTTTATTACATGCCGTGTTTGTAGACAGACAAATGCTAAGGCTAACAGGTTCATTCCAGCTATGTTTATGTGTTCTATTATCTACACAGTCGCCGCTACGCAAACATGTAAGGTGGTAAAACTGAATCGTATTTTAAGCAAGGGTTTTCTCACATTTTCGATGCAGTGGGCAGATTTTAGCGACATAGCTTCTTGGAACAAACGTAGGTGCTTCTGTTTACGTTGCTGACATTCAGCTGATGGGGGGTCGTCCACATTGTTTGATCCACAGCAGGCATTTCTCTTTCTGGGTCTTGGGTTTCGGGAAGGGATAAAATGTTACCCCTCCCTCCAGCCTTTTTGGATATCGGCTGTCAGAATTACACACGCAACGTTTCATTTTCTCTTCTCGAGCAGACGTCTCTCTCATTGACTTCCATTCATCAAAATGGCTCGCTTGACTGAGGTCCCGAGCTTAGTAACTGTTGCTATGCCATGATTGATCAGTTACCGTTTTGGGGAGTGGTCGCGGAAGGGTCAATTGAATGGTGATTTTAGATATTGGGTTTATATATTTGTAAAGCCACAAAGCCACAAACCTCACTGCACATCACTGTGGCACGTACATCACTGCGACTACTTGACACAAAACCGCGAGCATGAGAAGGCTCAACAAAAACAAAACGCGTTATCTCGTGTCTCGCGTGTCGGTGGCTGACAGAGATCAAGGACACAGGCACAAAGACAACACAATGAACATGAACACATCAACACATACAGGTCATGAATAGGCTGAAGAAAATAAAAAAGTTTTAACTCCCTTTTTAAAAGAGAGCAGTGAGTGCGATGACCTTAACTCCAGAGGTAGGCTATTCCAGAGGGTTAGGGCACAGTAGCTAAAGGCACCGTGTGCAGCATTGGTGTTTATTCTTGGGATCGTGAGAAGACATTTATTGGAGGACCTTAGGCAACGCAATGGATCATAAAAAGAAATCAAATCGGAAGTATAGGGTGGGGCAAGGCCGTTCAGTGATTTATAGACAAGAAGGAGTATTTTAAACTCAATTCTTTGTTGTAAAGGTAGCCAGTGAAGTGATTTAACTCTTTGGTGACTGCCCCAATTTTTAGTGACTTTTTGTAAATCTCGGATATCTCTGCAAATATTGCACACAACACCATATACTATTATTCATTTTAAAGGGTGATGAATGTAGAATCAACGTAGAATAGATGTAAAAAAAAAAATCTCTCAATTTAAATTATTAAAAAAAATAATGTATGCTAATTTATGCTGCGATATTTCTGAAATAAAACACAAAAAGTAGGTGTAATCTGCTGTGGTTGACATAATGTTAAAATTACTGAAATTGTGCAAACGCTCAGTTTTAGTATATATTGTAAGGAATCTTCCTGCCAAGTTTGGAGTCAATCTGACAAAATCTTCATCTCCTTTCATGCATCTATAGGTCGCTGAAAAAAAACATCTTTTTCCGAAATAACATAATTATTTAGAAAAAAAACATATTTCCCCCCCCTCAAAAAATATTTTCTGTATCTTGTTGAAACACCAATTTATTTGCCTAAATAGATATAAAACATGTCACTATAGAACATTTGAACTACATGAACAACAATTATTTGATATGCCACATTGACATATTTTCAGGTTACTTAAAAAAACAAACATGGCATGGAAGGTCAAGAGTTACTGTGCCAAACTTGGAAACTATAAAGCTATTACGAGAAATAACAACACAAATGCAAGTATAGAAATATATTATCATTTATTTTGGTTGATCAAGATAAAAAGATAAAGAATTATGAGACAGAAGTCATAGCATTGTATAAAATAATTTGTATCACGATCTAAATGCGGGACATATGACACGAACAAATCCATGAATGACACGTCATTCCACGTGGACCCAAAACACTGGAAACACATCGTTATTTTCAAGAAAACGTCTTATAACTTCCAATAACCCCTTCCAAATAATAATATAAACCTGTGTGAAGTTGGCCCCCCGTCTCATTCAAAATATTAAAATAACACTGCTGTTCGTTTGTGCTAGGTTTGTGCTGGTTTGTGCCGTAAAAATTATCGTTTGTGCTGGTAAGGATTTTGAGTAATTTAAAATTGCATTTTCTGGCATGTGACGTCACTCAGCCCCCCGTTCACGCCCAAATCTCATAAAAATAGTCCCAATCGTTAGTGCTACGTTAGTGCTGGTTTGTGCCGTCAAAAGAAATTGATTTGCTATTATGGTTTCAAAGATAATCCCGTTTGATTTTTCACACATGACGTCACACAGCCCCCCGTCCACCGTCAAATCGCGTCAAAATGGTCTCTTTCGTTAGTGCTACGTTTGTGCTGGTTTGTGCTGTTAAAAGAAATGTTTGTGCCACTATAGTTTAAAAGATAATCCCGTTTGATGTTTCTCACGTGACGTCACTCAGCCCCCCCCTCCACATTCAAATCGAGTCAAAATGGTCTCTATTTTTAGTGCTACGTTAGTGCTGGTTTGTGCTGTTAAAATAAATGTCTTTGATACTTTACTTTTTAAGTAATTAATACAACTTTATTTTGTCTTCTTGTTATGTAAACAGACCACTTGTTATGCAACCAGCACCCCTAGAACGTTCAAATCGTGTCAAAATGGTCTCTATCGTTAGTGCTACGTTTGTGCTGCTTTGTGCTGTCAAAAGAAATGTTTGTGCCACTATAGTTTAAAAGATAATCCCGTTTGATTTTTCTCACGTGACGTCACTCCCCCGTCCGCATTCAAATCGCGTCAAAATGGTCTCTATGTTAAGTGCTACGTTAGTGCTGGTTTGTGCTGTTCAAATATTTTTTTTTGGATAGGCCTACTTTACTTTTTAAGTAATTAATACAACTTTATTTTGCCCTCTTGTTATACAACAACCAACCGACCGTCAACCTTCAAATCGCGGTAAAATGGTCTCTATCGTTTGTGCCAGGTTTGTGCTGGTTTGTGCTGTTAAAATAAATGTTTGTGATACTATTGTCAGGTCTGTGCTCTGTCCTTTTTCTGTTTTATAAGTTTGTCTCCCTTGGGTTGTCACGTGTTCTTTCTTTCTGTGTTTGTTTACCTTTGTAAATATTCTCTATTAGCCACTTTGTCACAGTATCAGCTGTCAGTAGCAGGGTCATGAGATGACGCACAAACAAGTGGCTGCACAGAGTGTAAACTCACCCAGCAGTCAACCACTAGACCACCTGACTGGCAAATCAGAGTTGGAAGGCTTTTTTGTATGTGCAGGCGCAGCTGACTTCATACAGAAGTTATGCTGACATCACACAGATATAGGCCGGTATTGGGTATCTTAACAAGTAGGCCTAGAACAATCAATTATTTTGACGGCACAAACGATAGAGACTATTTTGAGATTTCAAAGCGGACTGGGGGCTGGTGAGGTCAAGCGTGGGCATAAGCTTTAATATTAACCTAAAAACTATAGGCCTAGGTGTTACGAATTGAAGGTGATGTGCAGAACTTAAATGCACGGCTAAGAACTCAGCAGTTGAATAAAGAACAAACGTTAACTGACAGGATACGGTACACAGGTAAGCAAACATAATCCAAATAGGGCACACAGGCAATAGAATAGTCGTTGTTGTGTTCAGTCCGAGGTCGGAAACACGAGTAAACAATGAACATATACGGAGCACGGAGAAATACAATGAACACAACCTGAAATGACGAGAACGCAACGAGGAACAAGAATACAAGATTCTATAGGCTACACCAACACCATGGATAACGAGGTAGGCTACAGGTGAAAACATTCAAGGCGGTGCAGACAATGAAGGGGAAGGGGCGTGAGGAGTCAGACACGAGGAGACAAAGGTAAACAAACACAGGAAGAAAAAAACACGTGACAATCCAAGGGAGACAAACTTATAAAACAGAAAAAGGACAGAGCACAGACCTGACAATAGTATCACAATCATTTATTTTAACAGCACAAACCAGCACAAACCTGGCACAAACGAGAGACCATTTTGCCGCGATTTGAAGGTTGACGGTCGGTTGGTTGTTGCATAACAAGAGGGCAAAATAAAGTTGTATTAATTACTTAAAAAGTAAAGTATCCAAAAAAAAACAGCACAATTTATTTGAACAGCACAAACCAGCACTAACGTAGCACTTAACATAGAGACCATTTTGACGCGATTTGAATGCGGACGGGGGAGTGACGTCACGTGAGAAAAATCAAACGGGATTATCTTTTAAACTATAGTGGCACAAACATTTCTTTTGACAGCACAAAGCAGCACAAACGTAGCACTAACGATAGAGACCATTTTGACACGATTTGAACGTTCTAGGGGTGCTGGTTGCATAACAAGTGGTCTGTTTACATAACAAGAAGACAAAATAAAGTTGTATTAATTACTTAAAAAGTAAAGTATCAAAGACATTTATTTTAACAGCACAAACCAGCACTAACGTAGCACTAAAAATAGAGACCATTTTGACTCGATTTGAATGTGGAGGGGGGGCTGAGTGACGTCACGTGAGAAACATCAAACGGGATTATCTTTTAAACTATAGTGGCACAAACATTTCTTTTAACAGCACAAACCAGCACAAACGTAGCACTAACGAAAGAGACCATTTTGCCGCGATTTGACGGTGGACGGGGGGCTGTGTGACGTCATGTGTAAAAAATCAAACGGGATTATCTTTGAAACCATAATAGCAAATCAATTTCTTTTGACGGCACAAACCAGCACTAACGTAGCACTAACGATTGGGACTATTTTTATGAGATTTGGGCGTGAATGGGGGGCTGAGTGACGTCACATGCCAGAAAATGCAATTTTGAATTACTCAAAATCCTTACCAGCACAAACGATAATTTTTACGGCACAAACCAGCACAAATGAACAGCAGTGTTATTTTAATATTTTGAATGAGACGGGGGGCCAACTTCACACAGGTATAATATAATGTTCAAACGTTTAGTGTTACTAAAAATATATGTATATATTGATGGCGCAAAAAAGCGGAAATTGTTATGTAAGGATAAACAGCGTGTCGTTCAGGAGTCAACATAGACGCATCTCACCTCAATTCTTGATCAGATCACAATCATTCATTAACAGATTGTCAAGTTCTTACTCTTCTCCACTGCTCATCCTACCAGTTGACCTATCTGCATCGTTATCCTCTACATTTTCCGTTTCTAAACAGAGCTGAACCGCTTGATTGAGCGTATCACTTTGCTTGAAAACGCCATGTTTGAAATGAAGCGCCGTCCATTTTTCTTTCCGGTAAAACGTCTCTAAACCAATGGTATTTAAGATTGGGTACACAAATGAAATACATCCTTGTGATTGGACAACTGTAAACAACATTTTCAGTACCATGGGAACGAAGATTGAGTGAAATAGAACAAGAATGTAACCAGATACGTGACCAGTCATGAGTGACCGAAATTTGAATGGACCGTCACGAAAGAGTTAAGAACAGGGGTGATATGATTGAATTTTGAAGTCTTAGTGACTATTCTACCAGCTACATTTTGGATACGTTGAAGTTTGTTTAACATCTGTTTTGTTAGACCAGCATAGAGTGCGTTTCAGTAAGATAACCGACTTGAGATAAATGCATGCATGCAAATCCGAATTAAGGCTCATGCGAAGGTCCCGCAGTGGACCACAGGTAAAGGTAACGGGGATGTTTTTGAAGGACGTCCTGGGGACGTATGCTGAGAGACCAAATAAGAACGTTCCCTAAAAGTCAGTTTTAAGGCTCATGCGAAAGTCACGCAGAGGACCACAGGTAAAGGTAACGGGGACGTTTTTGAAGGACGTCCTGGGGACATATGCTGAGAGACCAAATAAGAACGTTCCCTAAAATTCCGTTTTAAGGCTCATGCGAACGTCACGCAGAGGACCACAGGTAAAGGTAACGGGGACGTTTTTGAAGGATGTCCTGGGGACGTGTGCTGAGAGACCAAATTAGGATGTTCTCTAAAAGTCCGATTTAAGACTCATGCGAACGTCACAGAAGGACCAAACGTAGACTAGCTAAACGTCAAAAACGTTCTGGTAACGTCCTCTAGCGAACGTTGTGGCGGGGACCAATTGGGGACGTTGCGAATGTTCTGTTAACGTCCTGGGGACGTCCCCTGTTTGCAGGGTAGTGACTCATAGGTACAAGAAACATCTTACGCCAAACAGCAAGACTACCTATAGCAGCTGATACAGAGCAGAACTTTGCTAGTTGTTTAGATTGTCTCTTATTATGTCCTGCCAGTCGTAACTGACTGACCAAAAGCTTATGGACATACCCCAGACTTCAAATATCAATACTACCAGCTTAAATGTATATCCTAGCCCTGTAAGCAAAATTACGTCCCCTCAACGTCCTGTAATGGTCTCTCTGAACGTTCTAAAAACGTAAATGTGTATGGTTCCCTTGACAACTCTAGGACGTTTTGCACAACGTTCCTAGACCGTGTCTAGACGCCGTCAGGGTCTCTATGTTTAGACTGTGCATTTTACCTATTTTTTTTATATTTAATCTTTTTTACTGATGTGACTTTTAGTATGATCACATATGATCACCAAATGCTTTTAGAAATTAGGGATCAGTGCGGCATATTTTATGTTAGCACGTCTTTTGACTGCAAGTCGGCGTTTCCAGCTGAGATTCTCCGACAAACTGACGGTCAAAACAGTAATAGCGACAAGCCCTGGAAACGGTCAAAACACAGAGGGAGTAGAGGGGGTATCCGGGACAGACTGAGGAGGAAGGCAATCCATCCACCTTTGCCCAGTATTCTGCTAGCAAATGTCCAGTCTCTAGAGAATAAGATGGATGATAATAGAGCAAGGATTGCCTTCCAGCGTGACGTCAGAGATTGTAGCATTTTATGTTTTACCGAATCCTGGCTTGCCCCATCTATCCCGGATCACTCTGTTACACCCGCCGAGCATTTCTCCATCGCTCGCATGGATAGAACGGAAGAGTTGCTTCAGTGACAGCTAAATTCAGCTTGACAAATGCTACATACAACTTTAGATTTGTCGATTGTTCCGTCATTTTGCCTCTTAAACAGAAACATTCCGCCAAACAATCCCTCAGCTCTCCAACTTTCACTACCGTCTCGGTCGCTTCTGCCTAACTGACTGCAGGCACCACCGGTTTTGTGTCAACGCACATCGGAAGTAAACAAAGTTGCGTTAACTGCATTCAAAATGTGTATCACATTAATCTCGGCCACTATAATATCATAGATGTACGCGTTAACTTTGACGTCCTTAACCTTTAAGAACGTACGGACACACTGGTGTGACGGCCGCTGATTTTCCGTAAAAGCGTACGGACACCAGTGTGTTTAGAATGTAGCTACACAAGTATTCCAATGGGTGCGCAACAATGACTGTGTGTGGGCTAGCACTATGGGTCAATTGCTAACACGAGCTAACATTGACTGAAGGAGAACAATCTCTCTACATGATCTTGTTATCATTTTGTTTACTCTGTGTAACTTTTGTAATGATTACAAAAGTTACACCGGGTAAACAAATTAATGCTTGTGTGATACTCGACTATGCATGGCAAGTGCTTTACCTGAGGGAGTTCGCTGGTTTCATAGCCAGTGTCTTACCACAGTACTGGTAGTCCGTCATTACCAAGCACAAAAAAACGACTGATTTGTGTTACATTACTTAGCATCAAGGGAAATCTCACGTCCAACGAGGGTTCGTAGGATTAAACATTTCAGCCAAATGTGGTACGTAGAATAGCTGCTAAGTACGCCCTAAGATGAGCTCTGAATTTCGCGTGCTCTGAATCAGATATGTACCCCGCAAACAGGGAACGTCCCCAGGACGTTAACAGGACATTCGCAAGGTCCCCAATCGTCCCCAATTGGTCCCCGGCACAATGTTCGCTAGAGGACGTTACCAGAACGTTTTTGACGTTCGTAGCAAGTCTACGTTTGGTCCTTCTGTGACGTTCGCATGAGTCTTAAATCGGACTTTTAGGGAACATTATAATTTGGTCTCTCAGCACACGTCCCCAGGACGTCCTTCAAAAACGTCCCTGTTACCTTATCCTGCAGGTCCTCTGCGTGACGTTCGCATGAGCCTTAAAACGGACTATTAGGGAACGTTCTTATTTGGTCTCTCAGCATACGTCCCCAGGACATCCTTTAAAAACGTCCCTGTTACCTTATCCTGCAGGTCCTCTGCGTGACGTTTGCATGAGCCTTAAAACGGACTATTAGGGAACGTTCGTATTTGGTCTCTCAGCATACGTCCCCAGGACATCCTTTAAAAACGTCCCCGTAACCTTTATGCGGTCCTCTGCGGGACGTTTGCATTCGGTCCTTCCAAAACGTCCCCTTGAAGTCCTCTGATGGTCCTCTCTGAACCAGAGGTTCCGCTAGAGAAATTTTTTTTTCATTTGCGAGACATTTTAATGATAAGCCGGCCAAATATGTATTTCTGCTTCTAAATTAGCCTATTGAAGAAAACTGACGGCCTGCATAGCTTAAATAATAACATAATCAGGTAGTTTAGAATGCAACATGTTTATTTTCCTAAGTTTACAATGGGAAACAAAAACATTAATGTCTGATGAGTGTCAATAAGTGGCCTTTAATCACAACCTGCTGTGGCGTTAAAGTGAGCGCCGCAACATGGTCATTGCTCTGTTTAATGAGAGCAGAGATTCTTAAATTATTCAACCCTCTTGTGAATCCCTTGCGTCGCCTTTTCGCATTGCTAACAGAACATTTTACTGTGACTATCAATTACCTCGCACCTGAGCCAAGAGAACTTGTCACTCCATAACGACATAAACGCCCGACATTTCGGCCTTTTCTCTGGTGATGCTGTTCGAACATCTAGGGCTTCAGGTATTCAGTGTTTGGAAAGTTCGCTTTCTACATGAAGTAGCTCAGTTCATTGTTCATCATTAAAAATTTTGAACTAAGTTCACAGCTCCAATTTTCAATATGCGAGCTTTAGCCTAATTTTTCCAAATCTCTGTCTGCAATACCGCTCTCGGATACGCAACTTCGGCGCTAACGCACAGGCATAGACAGTATAATAAAACTAGAAAATGCATTGCCTGAAGGAAATACCAGTGCATGAAATGCAAAAGTTAGGAAAGGAAGAAGAAAAGAAAGAAGAGTGAAAGAAGGAAAGAATAAAGGAAAGAAGAGTGGAAGAAGGAAAGAAGAAAGGAAAGAAGAGTGAAGAAAGGAGAGAAGAGAGGAAGAGTGAAAGGAGGAAAGAAGAAAAGAAAGAAGAGTGAAGAAAGGAAAGAAGAGTGGAAGAAGAAAAGAAAGAGTGAAGAAAGGAAAGAAGAGTGAAAGAAGGAAATCATAGTTGAAGAAAGGAAAGAAGAGTGAAAGAAGGAAAGAAGAAAGGAGAGTGAAGAAAGGAAAGAAAAGTGAAAGAAGGAAAGAAGAGTGGAAGAAGGAAAGAAAAGTGGAAGAAGGAAAGAAGAATGAAAGAGAAAAAGAGAGTGAAAATATTGAAAAAAGGAGATAAAAATGGAGTGAACAAGAGAGATTGAGCGTGAGAGAAAGTAGACTGAGAGGGATGGAGAGAAAAAAAAGTAGAGAATGGAAGGTGTCTTAATGTTCCTATACAGTTAAATTGAGAGGGACAGAGAAGAGGTTCCTTGGATTTGGCGCAGGTGTCAGTGAAGCACAGGTGCAAGCCAGTTTAAAGACCCTATTATGATGTCATAATGGCCCAATGTAAGTCAATGGGAAAATTTAGATTTGTTTTTATTTAATATCTTAAAAAGTATAAAGTTTAGAAAAGTGAAAAATACATAGCATAAGTGTCCTTTACAAGACCTACGCGACAAAGTTTGAATGAAGTTTCTACGTTAAGCGGTTCGGGCTGAATTAATCGCAGAAAAAGGTGAGAAGAAGAAGAAGCCTAGGAATAACAATACAGGGCATTTCATGCACTGTAATTAAATGCGTTCAGACGCAACACTGCAGGTATTATAGGTTCATCCTCGTCAGAAGGTTTACCCTCATCAGTTGTGTTTGGCCTCTGAAAAAAAGCTTTTAAGGCTAGTCTGCTTGGCCATGTTGGATCCTTCTCACTCAGTTCGCTCCTTGTTTGAAACCGAGGGTTTGCGCTTTATTTAAAATGCAGCATATGCGTGTTGTTAAATAACTTTCTAACGGCAGATTAGCCTGTTCCTTTAAAACATAATAAGGGCAGTGCACGTTTGCTTTATAGGCCTAAATATTAGGATTGTTGTCAAATCCGCAAACGTTATCTAAAGTAATTCATAAAACAACATAGATTCAATTATAGAAAGTGGACATGTCCGGAAGACCAAAAAGATGCCATCTTTTTAGACGTGGATGAAGATGCTGCTGATGAGCCAGCGCTAAATGAAGCGGACGAGCAGTCATCGGATGAGGAGGATCTGCCGGAGAACCTGACGGCCCTTGATGAAACCCCAGAGCCAGAGGACAGCGAGGTGTTTTCTTGGAGGAAGGGGGACTTCAGGCCAAAGGCCATCAGGTTTTCAGGGGGGTTGTCAGGGTTGAGGAGGCAGCCAGAAAATACCACCGAGGCAGAATGTTTTAAAATGTTTGTCTCCCCCTCAACTATACAATCTATAGTTACTGAAACCAACAGCTATGCCCAGTCACTGAGGGAATAGTTGAATAATGCTGGGATGCTAGCAAAATGGGTGGATACATCGGTGGCAGAGATGTACGCTTTCTTCTCTGTTCTGTTCCTCATGGGTCTAGTGAAAAAGCAAAATGTTAGAGATTATTTTACAACCAACCCAATGCTCCTGACTCCATTCTTTGGCACAATCTTTTCCCAGTACCGCTTCCTCCTCCTAATGAGAGCCCTTAATTTTACACCAACAACGTCTCCTGACCCCCTACAGAAAATTCGTTCGGTTTTGACCCCAATTATTCACAATTTTAATCAGATTTTTTACCCCCACCAAAATGTGTGTATTGATGAGTCAATGGTTAAGTGGAAGGGAAGGCTTTCTTTTAAACAATTTATTCCCTCCAAACGTCATCGCTTTGGCATAAAACTATTTGTGTTATGTGATGTAACAACAGGGTATGTTCAGGACCTTATCATATACACCGGTAAATCGACAGATGTGACTACCATCAGGGGTCTTGGAATGTCGGGGTCAGTTGTCCATGCATTGATGAAGCCTTTTTATGGCAAGGGCCATATTTTGTACATTGACATCTGGTATTCCAGCCCTTCCCTTTTTTCCCATCTTCAACACCATGGAACGGGTGCCTGTGGTACAGTGAGGTCCAACAGGAAAGGGATGCCAAAATGTATGGACAGAATGCAGAGGGGTGAGGTGGAGTCCTTCCACAACGGGGATATTCTCGCAACAAAATGGCATGACAAGCGAGATGTGCATACTCTGTCCACAGTACACTGCGAGGGCATGGTGCCGACTGGCAAAGTCAACTATGCCACAGGGGAAACCATCACCAAACCCCTCTGTGTGCGGGACTATAATAAAAATATGGGCGCTGTGGACAACGACGACATGCGCAACACTTTTGTAGAGTGTGCCAGGAAAACATTTAAGTGGTACAAGAAGCTATTTTTTTTATGTGCTGGATGAGTCTGTCTTTAATAGCTACTTGGTCCACTGTGAGCTAACAGGGCAGGAGATGCCGTACGCTCGGTTCCGAGAGAATGCAGGGATGAGGTGTAGGGGAAAAAGGCCACCAGGAAAGGGATGCCAAAATGCAGAGGGGTGAGGTGGAGTCCTTCAACCAGCAACTGGCAAAGTCCACTGTGCCACAGGGGATAGTGTCGTCAAACCCCTGTGTGTGCAGGAGGCAGCCAGAAACTACCAGAGGCAGAATCCCCTTGTGTCTGGAAAAGACAACAAAAAACCCACAGAGAAGTTAATGTCTCAATACGTATTGAATCAAATGATAATTGTCATTGCTCACACGTGTGTGCATGCACACGTGTTTGTGCGTGTCCATGCACACGAGCACGTGTAATTAGCCTCTTCTGACAATTAGGGTTACTTGTTTCATTAATCAAAAAGTGCTCTTGAAAAATAAGTACCTAAATAATAATTTCCTCAAAATTTAGTATACATTTACAAAATCACATTTACTTTTCGACACGTACCATCTCCCCAGAATCAACCTCCTTCTATTTGGGATTGATTACAATAGCTTCACAAAGTAATACTCCGATATGTGCACTAAAAATCACCTCGTGAATCACCTTCTCCTCGTTCGCCTCATCTGACTAGCTAAATAGGATGGGCTTGTTTGTTGAACGGATGTAATAAAACGTTTATTTTCTGGACTACATTTTCACATTTTCTTTCACATCTAGCTAGCTCTACTGGCCTACAATCTGTTCGACATCGATTGTATTCCCGTTTGTATTGTTTTTCATTCACAAGTGTCATATTCAGCTAGCTAGCTCTATTGGCATACAGACGGTTTGACATAGACTATTATAGCCTAAATTACAACTCTGAGGTTTTCTGGATAAATAAATCAGTCATAAGATCACTTACCCTTTGTTGAAGCCATGCGAGGAGAGGAAAGGAAATGGTTTGTGGCAAGCGAGGTAACGACAAATCCACGTGTGTGGCTGGAGAATGCAACGACGTTGTCATCGTTTCAAACGTGCACGTACCAGTTGGCCTACGTTGTTACGATGACGTCACACGATTGAGAAAGAACCACTTGTTGATTTAGTCTGATATTAGTAAAATATTTTAGCGAATGCACTGCTGATAAAAACGTGAAGGTAGCACATCAGATCAGGCAAACATTTATAATTTCCTTGCAGCCTTGACAATGACTGTAGAATGTTACTGTAGAAAATTCTGTAGAACATTCGTGAAGGAGCCAGAAAAAAAACTCACCCAGCTGAGTACGTTGGAAAAATTTAAAACCCACGTTCTTAAAGGTTAATTAATATTGTTCTCAATTTAAAATCAGTTACTCGCTCCACGGCCCACCAATGGGGAAAAAAAAAAATCTGAAATATTTTCGTGGCCCAATGATAGTGCTCCGCGGCCCATGGGTTGAGAAACCCTGCTCTAGCGAACGTTGTGGCTGGGACCAATTGGGGACGTTGCAAATGTCCTGTTAACATCCTGGGGACGTCCCCTGTTTGCGGGGAGGTCTCTCATCTTAGCAACAATCGTCTGGTATTTGGTCAACTTGTCAAGGAAGGCTATGTCCATATAGATGTCATAACCAGAGGCTACCTCAAGGACTACTAGGCTACCTCCCTTTTAACCTTGTCCAAGAAAACAACATCAGGGGTGTTAGGGATGTTGCAGAACACATAATCAGAGCTTTTAAACCAATCTGGCATTAAGTATACGGGAGTGTTTGTACATTGACACATTTGGGGCGGAATACTCCCTTAACAGTTCTAGAAATGAGGTTGACAATGCAGTCATGGCATGCAGTATAAAGTCCTTTGTACTTATTACAGCCATATGACAGACAATATGAGCAATGGATTCAAAGTGTTGGTTGGTATTAGAGTGCATTATACAGTGTGGATGATGATTGTTAGGGTACCACAATGCCAGATTATTTTTAGTAAACAACACCTGTAGTCTGGTAACAGTAAAGCAGAGGATGTTCTCTCATACAGCAGCATTCCTGTACATTCCTGCCATCTTCCCCTGCAGTCTCAGTCCAGTCCAGTGTTGTTTTGTCTCTGCCTGTTTAAAGTTCAGGGTACTATTCGGCGACACTCGCTAAGCGGTTTAGCGAGCTAAACTCCAGGCTAAAAAAAGACAACACCGCTTTAGCGGATTCGCCGAAGCAACTTTTGCTCAATTTCCATGGTAATTAATCGCTTAGCCCTAGCCTGCTCCAGGGCAGGCTAAGCAAAGTTTAGCCTAAAGTAGAGTTGAGACATTGGTACAGTTGATAAACCCGAAATAACTTTCATAATGCAGCCTGAGACGTTATTTTTAGTTTGCACATGAATACTAACGTTTTCTTTGATCCCAGGAAATTTGAGCACATAACCCAAATAGATATTGGCTAAAGTTGTTTTACCTACTTTAACTTACATCATTGCAAACGTTTAGTTTTGCAAACGTGTCTAGTGTTTGTGCGGTAGTGACTGGTGGATGGTGGAGGTGGATGGTAAGGTGGGTGCATAATAAGAAGAGAGAAAGAAACACAATTTATTTGGATTGCTTCAATTTATTGAATTTCTTATTAATACATTTTCATTTAGTCATTTAGCAGACGGTTTTATTCAAAGCGATTTAAAACTACAATTCTGACGAAGGTGAAGGGAATCGGACCGGCGACTTACTGCATGCAAGCCCTACGCTCTGCCCGCTGTACCAAAGTCACATGTTTGGGTCAAGAAAAGATATCACTAATTACACAGCCTATGGGCAGTTTCTTTAATGCTGTTGCACTCGCGACAGTGATGAATTTTGACATGATTATGGTCTTGAATTCTTCATAACGCGTTCATGGTCATATCCCGCCTTAGCGGAGTCTTTTTCTTTGAGTTTAGACTATAATGCCGTTCAAAAAATCCTGGTTTTGGTTATCGACCTTTCATGCCTTTTAAAGCAGGACGTGCATGCGCAATTTAGCTGACGAGATAAATTAACTTGAGGTTAAAATAAATTAGCGCCCGTCGCCAGACCGGCTTGGCCTGTTCTCATTTAGTGAGCTAGTTAATCTCCAGTTGCGAGCTAAATTAATTATCTTAGCTTCAGTTGTACGCCGAACAGGGCCCAGGAGGGACTTTCTTGCGGTTGTGTTGTGGAGTGTTTGTTGTGTCCCTGTGAGAAGGTGAATTTTTCCCCTCCTCACCAAGACAAAAAGGGATGGGGCCCTTTAAGACTGTTGGACTCCTCCCCCATAATGGTGGGTTCCTGGCTCACCTGATGCCAATGTTATGTTGGACCTAATCAAGCCCAAGTGGCTGTGCCTTTTTAAAGGGTGCCTCATGTTCATGAGGGGAGACTTTTCTTGAGATGGGCATGGGAGAACTTTCAAGGCAGGCATGAGAGGCCCCCACATATGGTGGCAGCGGTGGGATTGTGACGCTGACAGAGACACTGGGGGGAAGAAGGAAGGACTGCATGACCCACCCGGCAGGAGTTGGACTACCGGCAGCTCAGCTTGAGCTGCAGCAAGAGCTGGAACGGCAGCAGGAGCTGGAGCCGGAAGCGTGGTGGCCGACTTGTCTCGCCACCGTGTTGCGAGACTCCAGAAGGGGAAGGAAATGTGAGAAGGTGAATTCTTCCCCTCCTCACCAAGACAAAAAGGGATGGGGCCCTTTAAGACTGTTGGACTCTTCCCCCATAATGGTGGGTTCCTGGCTCACCTGATGCCAATGTGGCCCTAATCAAGCCCAAGTGGCTGTGCCTTTTTAAAGGGTGCCTCAAGTTCATGAGAGGAGACGGTTTTTTACCCTTATTACACGTCAGAGCGCCAGATTGTCAGATTTTGCCCGGAGATTCTGTTCAGGGTGGAGCGGTGGATGCGCAGTTGCGGAAACGTACAAGCGGAAATCGAAAGTTCACGGAGTTGGAATCGGAGTGGCGGTTTGTTTGGAATCCAGTGATTTCGCAATCTTCATTAAATCAATATTTGCGGTGGATTGGCATAATCTGATTTGTGACTGGGTCTGGATTAGAGTATGGAGTCTGAAGAGGATTGGGAGGGATGGGGCTTTAGTCCTGGTGGTAGATATAGTCAGAGGTATGGTGGGCAAGGGCTAGGAAGAGGGAGAGGGAGACCAAGTGGGTACGAGGAGGAAAATAAAAGGAAATTTGAAGACGAACCGGGTGAAGAAGGCAGAGTAGTGCGTAGGAGAGTCGAGGAAGGAGCAGATTTAAAGGTGGTTATAAAGTTCAAAGAAAGTCATGAAATTACTTCAGTTGGTTTGGCTGCATTGACAGCAGGTTTAAAGAAAGCGTTTGGGGATGTAGAAATGGCAAGAGTATTGAGGGATGGGAGACTGTTGGTAAAATGCAAGAATGAAGAGCAAAGGGGTAAGGTGATGAAGGCCCAATCTGTTTGCAAGAAGGAAATAGGTGAAGTGAGAGTGTTTGGGGATCAGGGGGCAAGAGGAGTAATTTCAGGAATTCCAATTAATGAAAATCTAGAAGAAATGAAAAAGAATATAAGAGGAGGAACAATAGTGAGTATAAAGAGATTAATGGCAACACGAGAGGGGGGAAGGGTGAACAGTACATCAGTGCTATTAGAGTTTAAAGAGAAGGATTTACCAGAGAGAGTAAAGATAGGGTATTTGAGTTTTTATGTACGAGCATTCATCCCTTCTCCAATCAGATGCTATAAATGCCAAAGATATGGACACATAGCAAAGGTCTGTAGAGGAAGGCTGAGGTGTGGGAAATGTGGAGGGGAACATGAGTATGGAGCGTGTGGGGGGGAGGGGAGGAAATGCTGTAACTGTGGTGGAGATCATACAGCTGCGTATGGGGGCTGCCCAGTAAGAAAGCAGGCTGTAGTAGTGCAACAAGTTAGAGCAACTAGGCATTTATCCTATGCTGAAGCAGTCAAAGTAGTGAAAGAGGAGAGTGTGCCTAGAAATAAAGGAGTGGGAGCACAAGTGCTTAGCATAAGTCAGAGTAGCACCCCGAGGGAGAGCATGGTTAGTATTGTTTATTGCTTATGTGGTCAACTGTGCAGACCAGGTGAAAACAAAAACTGATAAAATAAAAATGATTGTAAGAGCAGCAGCTAAATTTCTGAATATGGGGAATCTGTCTTGGGAAAAAATTCAGACAGATCTTATGCAGGGAGAGACAAATGAGACTGTACCACCTTCACCAGTGCTATGTCAGCCTTAACAATAGTTCAGTGGAATGCAAGAAGTCTTATTGCTAATGGGCAATAATTTAAAGGGTTTGTGCAGGACTTGGAAAGCAAGCCAGATGTAATTTGTATACAGGAATCTTGGCTTAAACAGTCGTTAGATTTTGTCATTAAAGGGTATTCAAGCATTAGAAGAGATAGGGTAGAGGGAAATGGTGGAGGGTGTGTTACATTTATAAAGAGAGGGTTGCAGTATAGGGAAGTAAAGAGAGGTAAAGATCTGGAATATATAGTAACAGAGGTGTGGACAAAAGAGGGAAGTGTGTGTGTCATACATTTTTACAATCCCTGTAAACAGTTAGAGCAGAGTCAATTAGATGAGATCTGGGAGAATTTAAGGGGGAAGGTGTGTTGGTGTGGGGATTTTAATGCGCACAGTTCACTATGGGGAGTTAGGGATGATGTAAATGGTGGTGTGATTGAAGAGTTTTTGGAGGAACATGGATTGGTGTGTTTAAACGATGGGTCTTACACAAGAATAGATGTGTCAAGAGGTAGTGAATCTGCTATAGATCTTACCATTGTCACAAAAGAAATAGCGGATAGGTGTAGTTGGGAAGTAATAAGGGAAAGTACTATAGGTAGTGATCATTATCCTGTAGTGACTCAAATTGAGTTGGATCTGGTGAGAGAGCATAATGTGAGGGAGGGTAGATGGATTCTGTGGAAAGCGGATTGGGAAAAATGTACAGAGATAAGCGAAAATGGGCTTTCGGGAGTGAATAGTAATCAAAGTATTGAGTTGTTGTGTAATGATGTAACCATTAGTATAGTTGTTGCCGCAGAAGCTGCCATCCCTAAGACTGAACCAAAAGAAAGGAATAGAGTTGTTCCTTGGTGGTCTAAGGAATGTAGAGAAACTATTAGAGACAGGAATAAGGCGTTTAAAGTTTTAAAAAGGACACATAATTTTGAAAATTTAATAAAATATAAGAGGTGTCAAGGAATAGTAAGACGTACTGTTAAGAACGCCAAAAAAGTGTATTGGAAGAAGTTTTGTGATTCTGTTGGGAGAACCACCCCAATAGAGAGAGTATGGGGCATGGTTAAGAGAATGAGGGGGAATGGAAAGGAGTTTGAATATCCAGTAATGATAGAGGATCAGAGGATTATTACTGATAGTAGAGAGAAAGCTGAGGCTGTTGCAAAGGTATTAGTAAAGGTACATAGTTCAGGAAATTTAACGCAGGAGGAGCATAATGGAAGGGAAGCAACAATAGCAAAATACAGTGAGATGATAAATGTTGATGATGGGGAGAGCAGTATATTAAGTGCAGAATTCTCGATACATGAATTGAATAGTGCTTTGAGGAAAGTGAAGCAATCTACACCAGGGAGTGATAAAATTTGCTATTGTATGTTAGAGAATTTAGGTGGTAAAGGGAAAGAAGTTATGTTAGGTTTATATAATAAAGTATGGATAGAAGGTGTAATTCCATCTGCTTGGAAGACTTCTGTAATCATCCCAATTAGGAAGCCAGGGAAAGATGGTAAGGTCCCTGGAAACTACAGACCAATTGCACTAACGTCCCAAATGGGGAAGATTATGGAGAGGATGGTAAATGACAGGCTGGTTTTTTGGTTGGAGACAAAAGGTTTAATGCAGAGTTATCAAAGTGGTTTTAGGAAAGGAAGAGGAACAATGGACCCAGTAGTAGCTCTAGAGGATGAGATAAGGAAGGCTCAGATAAATAAAGAGACAGTGCTGGCCATCTTTTTTGATGTAGAGAAGGCCTATGATATGGTCTGGAGGGAGGGCCTTCTCATCAAACTTCAGATGTTAGGTGTTAAAGGTAGGATGTGTCAATGGGTCAGAAATGTTTTATCTGAGCGGAAGATTATAGTTAAGATCAATGGGTGTTATAGTCAAGAGTATAAGGTTGAGAATGGTACACCTCAAGGCAGTATTATTAGTCCAATTTTATTTTTGTTAATGATTAATGATGTGTTTAAAAGTATTCAGGGGTCCATTAAGGTTGCGTTATTTGCAGATGATGGTGCCATGTGGAAGAGAGGTAGGAATGTTAACTATATTGTTGGTAAAATGCAACAAGCAGTAGATATGGTCCAGAAATGGGCTCTTGAATGGGGATTCAGGATTTCTATTGATAAGACAAAAACGATATTCTTCTCAAGGAAAAATGTCAATCAAGAGGTAGCTATAGATATTGCAGGAAAGGCACTCGAAAGGGTTGAAAATTTCAAGTATCTTGGTTTATGGTTTGATAAGAGGTTAACATGGAATGTACATATACAGAAAATGGTAGCCAAATGTAAAAAGGTTTTGAATGTTATGCGGTGCTTGCGTGGAGTGGAGTGGGTAGCGTGTAGGTCGGCCATGAAAACCATCTATATAGGACTTATAAGATCAGTGTTTGATTATGGGTGTATAGCATATAGATCTGCAGCTAATACACATTTGAAAAAATTGGATATTATCCAGAATCAAGCGCTACGTCTGTGTTGTAGTCTACACCTATAAATGCATTACAGGTGGAGATGGGGGAAATGCCTCTTTGTATGCGAAGGGATCAACTTGCGTTAGTTTACTGGGCAAATCTAAAGGGACATAAGGAGGATCATACAGGCCAAGCTGTCCTTCTTAAATGCCAGGAGAGAGACAAAAGTCAGTTAAGAAGTTTTGGATGGGTAATATCCCAAAAAGTACTTGAAATGGAGTTGCAAACAATTGAAGTGAGTCCCACATTGTGCTTCCCATCAGTCCCTTTGTGGTTGGTGGGAAGTCCTGTTGTGGATATAGGTCTTTTGGAACTCAAGAATTCTGGGGAACTCAATAGTACTATTGCAGAGGGGTATATAACAAATAAATATGGTAATAGGGTAGTAGTGTACACTGATGCATCAAAATCAATAGATAATAAGGTGGGTGCAGCATTTGTTATACCAAGGTACAAGATTTCAAGAAGGGAAAGGCTGAGTGACAACCTAGCTGTTTATACGGGAGAATTAGTAGCAATTCTTAATGCAATATCCTGGATAGAGAGCAATTGGGCAAAGGAGGTTGTAATTGCGTCAGATTCCTCCTCGGCGCTGTTAAGTATCCAGCATTGGTCATCAAACTCTAGACAAGACATCATAGTGGATATCCTGCAGGTGGTGCATAGAGTGCAGTGCTCTGGGGTTAATGTTGCCTTTGTGTGGGTGCCAGCTCATATAGGGGTAATAGGAAACGAATTGGCAGATAAGAGTGCAAAAGAAGCTGCCCTTTTGCCTGAGGTCAGCCTAAGCATTTCGTATAGTAAGGCAGAAATAAAAAGCATAGTCAAACACAAGCTAAAGGAAAACTGGCAAAAGATGTGGGACAGGGCAAGTATGGGGAGAGTGTATTACAGCATTCAAAGGTTTGTAGGCAGTGCCAGAAGTACCTATAGGTCAACAAAGGAGGAGGATATAATATCCAGAATAAGGTTTGGGCACACAGGTTTAAATAGTACGTTGGTTTTAATTAAAAAACATGAGAATGGGTATTGTAGTGAGTGTGTACCTCAGACAGTAGAATCTATAGAGCATGTCATTGAGTCATGTACTAAATATAGCCAGGAAAGGCAGCAACTTATTCAGCAACTCCAGGAAGAGGAAGTACCTTTGAGAACTAGTGATATATTGATGAGAAGTTCTAATGAATTTTGTTTTAAGTTTTTATTTTCATTTTTTGAAAGAACTGGTTTAAGTAAGAGGTTGTGAGATAGGAATATCCAGGCTCACACTCCATTTCAGAAGGTGGCGGTCGTGCACCAAACGTTGTTTGCCAATCCGCCAATAAAAAAGAGGAAGAAGAAGAAGAAGAAGAAGAATGAGAGGAGACTTTTCTTGAGATGGCCATGGGAGAACTTTGAAGGCAGGCATGAGAGGCTGTAATAATCTGGAAAACACTAACCTGCTGTGAGGCTAAGTGTGGTGGTATCTAGCTGTGTGGATACTCACCTGTGCGTTGTGAATATGTTACCAGTGAACCTGTGATGTGAATATATTCCTTTTGAACTCGAGACTAGTGAGATGTGTGAACCTGTGCTCTGTGAATATGTTCCTAGTGAACCAGTGTATTGAATATGTTCCTTCTGAACTTGAGACTAGTGAGATTTGTGAACCTGTGCTCTGTGAATATGTTACTAGTGAACCTGTGTATTGAATATGTTCCTTCTGAACTTGTGCTTAAGACTAGTGAACTGTGCTATTGTGAAATGTTCCAAGTGAACTTGTGATTGGTGATTGAAGTGAATAATGAATCGATGCCTCAATAATATGCCTAGTTCTCCTTTTGTGTTTGTAGCACTTTAAGTGCAGCCATCTTTGTGTTTTGACTACGTGTTTTCAGGGTGGATACAAACGAATCCCCATGTGAGAAAATAAACAAGAATATATCTTTATATGGAAGCCATCATCTCCTGCACCCTTCTTCTCGACTACACCACCCAGTCCAGTCGCGACGTCCCAAAAACAACATGGGGTGACCGCCCGGTCCCCCACAGTCCCATTGTGGTAGAAATTAGCCTCCACATTAACTGCTGGGTCACACGCACACACACACACACACACACATACATATGCCTCCAAGATAGCTGTTCACATCCTGTCGGGTTGTCAACAATCACTGCTGTCTGCATGTTTCAAAACTGAATATGCAACAGCTATAGCAGGTCACATGTTAATGTCATTGATATGAAGCTCCAATGACATGTGTGAGTAAGCATTTGTGTTTCACTCTGATTGCCTAAATGTTTTACATGAAGCAAAATCTCCCCCAAATACCCCAACAATGTTCAACTCACACACACACACACACACACAAATAAGCCTTAGCGAATCTGAAGGTGTTTTGCTCTATTTGCAGTGGCGGTTTGCAGAGCTGAGAGGTCTACTCGAGGTCATAGCTGACATCCCTTAAGAGGACATCTTTACAGGTACAGATGGTATGCTGCTTTCCTGTTGCTTATGCATGTGTGTGTCTGTGTGTGTGTCTGCATACATGTCTGTGTGTGTGTGTGTGTGTGTGTTTGTGTTGTGGCGGGTATCATGGAGCCTTCACCATGCCCGTCCATTTTCTTATGGTTGGATTATGTCTTTGGAGACACAAACACACACCTAAATACACAAATACATACGTACACACCAAGGTTATTATAGTTTTTAATTTTTCATTAGTTTTTATTTTTATTTAGTTTTGACTTTTTGTTTTCAATTTCAGTTTAGTTTTAATTAGTTTTTAAAGCGGGTTTGCTAGTTTAGTTTTTATTAGGGCTGTGAAACTATTACAATTTTTAATCAAATTAATCACAGGTTTCTGTGGATTAATCATGATTAATCACACATTTTTCTCAATATATTTTTGTGAAAAAATGATGTATGACAAAAGACGAATAATTTATTCATAAAAAACTAAAATAATGGTGCTGCAAAGCAGTAATCTTTGCTATTTCATATTGGACATTAATACATCTAAAATGATGATCCTTATGTAATAATATGGCCTTGTATCAAATCAACGGTTATTGCTCTCAGGTTGTGCCATATGCATACTGTTGTGTTCTGTACTACTGTTCTATATTGTGCTACCACTAGGAGGCACTGTTCCGCTATCAATCCTAGCTAATTTACGAATATAGAGCAGAAGAAGAGTCAACCTCAATGCTACTAGTCACGTACTTTCATGCTTTTCAGTAAAGAGTGTTAATATCATCCTGCTTGTCGTTATTCTGAAGCTTCACTACACCACACATACCTTGGGATACCCAGGAGCAGGTTGCCCGTTCACAAAATGCTACAAAGATTAAAATAAAAAAAAGTTCATAATGGCCTTTTGGGACGTTTTGTTCAAGATTGATACAGTATATTAAGCTAGCTCGTTTCCTATCGCTAGCTAAGAGTGCAACCTTACAGACGGTAAAATTACCATTTTGACAGTCACATTAACATTTTATTTTAACATTAACACATTTGTTGGAGAGACTAGTTATGTACTTGTAGTCATTATAATACTAGTTGACATGAACCATAACTGCTTGGGGGTGTTCTCTCAACTAGATAGCATAGCTAGTTCGCTAGTAATCCCAAATTGGACTTTGTTGCTTTCTCCCGACTTTGGCCGCCATGATTCAAGACGAGGGGCGTGTACTAAAATAGATTTAGGCTATGTATGGAATACATTGACATCAATGACAGGGACGTGGGTACGGATGAGTATTAGGGCCAAGTATAAGGAAAACATTATTTTTTGGGGAAAATCGAGAATAATGTCGACATGTCGAGATTAAAATCGAAATGTCGAAAATAAAGTCGACGTGTCGAGAATAAAGTCAACATGTCGAGCATAAAGTCAACATCTCGAGATTTAAATCGACATGTCGAGAATAAAGTAAATACACTGAAATAGCTGGTAATGGACAGATGCAAGGGTATCGATGGCTACGTGCAATACAGAGAGGATATGTTGTATCACAAGACACAATAAGACACTTGATAAAGTTAATGGATCCTGTAGGTGTGGAGCACAGGCGGGCGCGGCCTCTGAGACGCAGGCATTACCACAACAAAGGTGCAAACGCGCTATGGCATATCGATTCGTACGATAAGCTGAAGCCATACAGTATTGCCATGGATGTATTGATGGTTTTAGTCGCTATGTTGTGTGGATGGAAGTGTACAGAACAAACAACGACCCACAAGTAAAAGCAGACTACTTCACCACATCCATTGCAACCATATTATGTTGCTTTTAAACTCTCATGAAACAGTCACATTAAGTTTACACAATCTATATCTAATAGCTGGATAGAACTACGTTACGACAATCAAGATCGGTGCACTGTCTTTATTTGATGATGGACCAAAGGAGTTGACTTTATTCTCGACATTTCGACTTTAATCTCGACATGTTGACTTTATTCTCGACATGTTGAATTTATTCTCGATATGTTGACTTTATTCTCGACATGTGGACTTAAATCTCGACATGTTGACTTTATTCTCGACATGTCGATTTTAATCTCGACATGTCGACATTATTCTCGATTTTCAAAAAAAAAAAAAACGTTTCCTTATACTTGGCCCTAATACTCTTCCGTACGTGGGGGCGGGGCAGGCATATATAAATATTTTTCTACTGATCTGTGCTATAAATGTAATTCCTTCATGATTCCAATCATTTCGAGCATTTTGATAATCCAAATCGCTGAATTTACGCAGGTCCTGTTCAAACAGTAAGGAAACAGCGAGACGGAGAGGTGGCGACGAGCTATGCCTCAACTCAGATTGCGCAATCGATCACAAACTGGGTTGAGCGCATTCGTAGAACCTATTTAGTCTTGCTGATCTGACATAAAAGCGCAGTGAAAAAACACGGAGTGGAAACAGTACATCTGCCTCATATGCCTCATTGAAATGGGCGTGCAGGAGCCCACCGGTCGGGTATATGCCTTTTCTCCAGTTGCTCTTTTTCTGGCGAAAATTGAAGATTCTATAGCTAAGCTAAGCCATTTCTCAAATGTGGACTTACAATCAAAATGTGAAGAGATCAATAATGGGAGACCAATTCCGGAGCTAAAAGGTAATCTTCAAACGAAACGACGGGACAGAAAAAAATTCGATCGACTAGCCACATTCAAAGCCAAATTTCTTTGAACATTTTTGGAACCTCAAGAATAGATTTGGTTTTGGACGTACAGCGGAGACTAAATATTAGCCAGGGGAAGGGGAGGCTTCTCACCCCTTATTCGCTAACATTACATTGATATCAGAGTAAGCCCTTGCGTTGATTTCCCATTCTTTCTCTTAGGATTGTTTAATGTCTATGTGAAGTCATTTTACATCACACAAGTGGTTGTGATCAGTCTGAACCGAAGACTGCTTTGTATTGGTGAGCTGATTTTGAGAGAATAAACTTAAATTGCTAGCTATTGAAGTCGTGTTTCCTGGTTGCTATGGTTATGAAGTTGCTACGCTAGCTAATAAGCTAGCTAAAGACACTTGGCGATAATAACCTTAATGATTAAAATGAAGGAGGTTAATTTGCATGAAATTAGCTAGTTATCTTCAAATGATTATGGGGAAAGTATAACTACGTGCATATTCATCACAAGCTAGCAGCTGTTTGTACCTTACCTATGTTTGTGTAAAGAATGCTGATATGGAAAACAACCAAGTCAATGTGCAAGCTGCCAATTGAATGGTGATATGTGTTTGTAAATCTGACTCTGAAGGAGTCAGTGCCTTTCCAGACACGAACCACACCGCACGGCGCACGTCACTGCCAAATAGGATTCTCTCTTTCTACCGACTTTTGCCGCATGATAGCAGGGGAGGGGCGTGTTTAAAAGTGGTACAGCGGAAAATGGACTACTAGGCTTTGTATGAAATAAATTGACATCTATGAAATACATTGACAAAAATGAAAACTAAGGACATTTTCTGTATAATTCTATTTTATTTTAGTTAATTTTGTAAAGACACAATACAGTTTCAGTTAGTTATTGTTTTTTATAAAGTCTCGTTTTTATTTTTATTTCAGTTAACGACAAAAAATATCACACAACGATAATAACCTTGGTACACACACACATAAAGATATGTAACCAAGCACAAAGAATGTACAGGTATGCAGACACAGATAGATGCATGTGCAGGCTGTGTGTTTGTGTGTGTGTGTGTGTGTGTGTGAGCGTGTCTGGTGTGTGTGTGTGTGTGTGTGTGTGTTTGTGTTCCTTTTAATTCTGCATTTTCTTTATCACCAACCGATTTTGATTAGGTACTCATGGTATGCTAGTGTGTGTGTGTGTGTGTGTGTGTGTGTGTGTGATTGTGTGTGTGTGTGTGTGTGTTGTGGCGGGTATCATGGAGCCTTCACCATGTCCGTCCATTTTCTTATGGTTGGATTATGTCTTTGGAGACACAAACACACACATAAATGCACAAATACATACGTACACACACACATAAAGATATGTAACCAAGCACAAAGAATGTATAGATATGCAGACACAGATAGAGGCATGTGCAGGCTGTGTGTGTGTGTGTCTGTGTGTGTCTGATGTGTGTGTGTGTGTGTGTGTGTGTGTGTGTGTGTGTGTTAAGCAGTCAAATCTCCCCATGAGTTTCTCACTCATGCGGCTCAGGCTGGTTTCGCCATCTGGATTCAGAGAGGAAAGTTCTGGGGTGTAACTCAGTAAAGCTCTATGATTTCAGCACTTTTGTTTGCTTGGCAGTCAGAGAGAGATAGAGACAGAGAGAGAGAGAGAGACAGACAGAGAAAGAGATAAATAGTGTTTTCACTAAGGTGTCATTTTGGTTTAATAGTGTTGTCATGAATTGTCACATTTACACACACACACACGGAGAACGTTCCACAGTAAGTGTGATGTTGCTGTTTTGGTTTTGCCTCATACTCGGTGTGTGGACTGCAGATGGTGAAAGCACAATGTGTGGGAGGTACTCTTCCTCCTCCTCCTCCTTTTGCTCTCTCTCTCTCTACCTCTCTCTCCTTCCCTTGCTTTTCTCATATTTCTATATTTTCTATATTTCTCTTGCCCACCACTCTCTCTTTCCTCTCTCTTTCCACCCCCTCCTCTCCCCCCTCTATCTATCTCTTTTCTATCTAGCTGTAGACTAAGTGGACCACACTGCATGAAATGTGGGATTTACGACAGTCACCGACCCTGTGTATTGGCGCGGAAGCCCACAACGGTGTGAAAGGCCCCACCCCTTCCCCTTGCCCAGGCCGAGGTTTTGAGATGTAAATTGAATTGACCTAGATTCACCCCCCCCCCCCCCCCCCCCCTGCCCTCCCCTGTTAAAGGCAAGGCTGTGAGCTATTCAAATGCAAATAAGGCTGAACACTGAGACACTGAAAATCACCCCCTCCAAATCAGATAATATGGGTAAATGGTACATTTTCTGAATCCTTAGGGTCATGCCAGTATTTCAGTGTTTGGATTTTGTTTCTCTGATGCTCCCTGGTGCCACAGGATTAAAAGGCATAAGATGACTTAGGCGGAAATGGCAGGAAAATGTGTGTGATTAAAAGTTTGAAGAGCTCCAGGGTTGGCTGTACTTATCCAAAATGTTCACAATAGGATTTAAAGTAAAGCTCAGTGTCTCCCCTTTAAAATGATACCAAACATAACAAAATCAAATATTACAATATGTCCAATATAGATTTTCAGCTATGTCAGTGTTCTAAATCATTCGCGGCTGTATCACAGCGTGTACGGGCCCGATTATCTTGTTTTTCGTGCAGTGCATACTAACTGGACCACATCTGTATACTAACTGGACCACATATGTAGACTAACTGGACCACAATGTTCACAATAGGATTTAAAGTAAAGCTCAGTGTCTCCCCTTTAAAATGATACCAAACATAACAAAATCAAATATTACAATATGTCCAATATAGATTTTCAGCTATGTCAGTGTTCTGCTTGATTTATACGCATTATTTTCTCAACCTTAGTTTACATTATGTGGTATGTGTGATAACTCAAAACAGCTACTCTTGTCAGATGGCCATCATACATCATTGAAAAGCTGAGATTCCAGGCTTTCAGACTTTTTCAGTAACGACCAACCCCTCTGGCTCATGGACTATACTACAAGAGTAAACCTGCCCAATTTCTCCCCCGGAACCAAATAAAGATTCCGCTTCTCCCGGCGGCACCCTTTTCTCAGGGACCGATGTGTATACAGTCAGACTTCAGTTCAATCACGCATGCTGCCGGTAAGTCTTGTATGTCTACCGTATGTCCGTTAAAATGTGTTGGCATTTGAATGTCCATGTACCGTGTATTAAGTGTATCGATGGCTACTTTGTGCCGCAATGGCACCGTTTCTGTGCGGTTCTTAGTCGATAGAACAAGCCATGTCGGTGTCCGGTGCGTCGAGCTACAGCTGTCCAGAACCGCCAAGGGGTGCGAAGGGCGCTAAATTCAAAAATCGCCGTAAGTCTATTTATTTTTAGGTGATTTCTTCTTACAGTTATACAAGACCTCATAATTTAGCTCGCAAGCAATGTAAATTATTCAGGGAAATCATTGTGAAACGTGCCAGACTGCCCATGCCTGCTGCTTAACTCTGAAAATGTGTATTGCACTTTACAGGAGACTGTGCAGCGTTTACACAACAGCGAGCGAAACGCCATGCCAAATGACCCAATGCAAGGGTGAGATTATTCGTGTTAATAAAAAGTGACGTTTTGCATCAGAAACGATGTCCTTTATAAACAAATGTACATTGCAGTCGTTAAACACATTTGATGGACGAACTATAGAAATATGCGTTATCGTTGTGTCAGCACAGCGGCACTTATTTGGTTTATGTTTCCAGCTGATGGAGGCGAGGATGACCGTCTTGGCGACGGAAGAAATGGACCTCTGGAAGAACGTTACCCTGGACCTGATGTCCGATGACGAGGACTGCACAGACAAGGGGGAAACTGGCTGGATTGTGCGGCTGCCAGTTTTCAGAAGCAACGAGCTTTCTGACCTTTGTGCGGCTCTGCAAGGAAGACTCGACCGGGCGGGACCACAGAAGGCTTTGTGTCGGCACACCATCGGAAAGACTACCACATTTCCGCCACTATGAAGCCGTTCCAAAATGTTATTGTCCCAGATTTCAGTGCTGTGTTGCTGTTATTGCTGCTGCTATTTTTCTTTCTTCTTCTCTGATGCAATGTCTGTTTTTCTGTTTAAATAAAGCTTTGGTTTTCAATTCCTGACTTAAGGTCGTCAATGCTCGATTTTGTCTAAAGCAACTGCCTTTCTATTAGGCCTACTATGATTATGATTATTTAAAGGATCAATAAGAAATTAATTAATTTCATATATAACCATTATCATAATATTATTATACATAAATTATTAATTTCGTTTTTATGAGGCAATAGCTGTTAATGGGAGGGGCTACGATTTTGTCAGTTGAAAGTTGACCAATAGGGAAGAATCTCTTTCCCCAATCACAAGACGGTTACATTTTAAATCATGGTAATTTTCAACCAATGGCTGCATTGTGTGTGAGGCTACAGTCAATATGCTAATAAGAGCCTTTCACACCTCTGTCAGCGGGAGGTGAGAATTAACACATCGCCCCCCTCTCCCCTCTTGGTCTGTATTTGGGAAATTCCGTGAATTTGCGGCAGACAGAAATTTCGGGGGAATGTCCGATATCAACCAGGAATGCATATCATTCGCGGCAGTATCACAGCGTTTACGGGCCCGATAATCTTGCTTTTCGTGCAGTGATTATTATAATATTATTATACATAAATTATTAATTTCGTTTATATGAGGCAATAGCTGTAAATGGGAGGGGCTACGATTTTGTCAGTTGAAAGTTGACCAATAGGGAAGAATCTCTTTCCCCAATCACAAAACGGTTTAATTTTAAATCTTGGTCATTTTCAACCAATGGCTGCATTGTGTGTGAGGCTACAGTCAATATGCTAATAAGAGCCTTTCGCACCTCTGTCAGAGGGAGGTGAGAAGTAACACATCGCCCCCCCCTCCCGTCTTGGTCCCTTCCCGGGAAATTCCGTTCATATGCGGCAGACGGATATTTCGGGGGAATGTCCACGATCGACCAGGAATGCTGATCATTCGCGGCTGTATCACAGCGTGTACGGGCCCGATTATCTTGTTTTTCGTGCAGTGCATACTAACTGGACCACATCTGTATACTAACTGGACCACATATGTAGACTAACTGGACCACATCTGTAAACTGACTGGACCACATCGGTATACTAACTGGACCTCATCTGTATACTACCTGGACGAGCTGTAGACTAACTGGACCATAGCTGTGGACTAACTGGACCACATCTGTATACTTACTGGACCTCATCTGTATACTAAGTGGACCACATCTGTAAACTGACTGGACCACATCGGTATACTAACTGGACCTCATCTGTATACTACCTGGACGAGCTGTAGACTAACTGGACCATAGCTGTAGACTAACTGGACCACATCTGTATACTTACTGGACCTCATCTGTGTACTAAGTGGACCACATCTGTATACTAACTGGACCAGCTGTAGACTAACTGGACCACATCTGTATACTAACTGGACCAGCTGTATACTAACTGGACCACATCTGTATACTAACTGGACCAGCTGTAGACTAACTGGACCACATCTGTATACTAACTGGACCAGCTCTGGACTATCTGGACCACATCTGTAGACTAACTGGACCAGCTGTAGACTAACTGGACCACATCTGTAGATTAACTGTCTATTTGCCATTCGTTGGAAGTTTCAGATCCAAATGCTTGACTCGGAGACATAGATGCAGAGAATCAACTTTTACTGATCGGGTTCGGTACACGGTCAATATTTTTATTGGAAATTTGGTAGTAATGTTGTCAGTAATTTATAGAGTAAAACAAAAATGTCAATTTTACTGAAACACATATCAATAAATAGGAAAACCAGAGAAACTGAACATTTAAAAGTGGTCTCTTTATTTTGTCCGGAGCTGTATATATACTTATACACACAATCACACTCACACACGCCCACGCACAGTCACCCACCGCCACACACACATCACACACACACACACACACATACACACACACACACACTCTTTCTCTCTCTCTCACACACACACACATGCATTATGCATATCCCACCCAAAATGACACCACAGCATGGCCACTGTAGGATCTCTCATCTTTCCTTCCACTCTCCCTCCCTACCTCCTCCGTTCACTTTCTCTCTCCATTTCTCTATCCCTCTCTCTCTCCCTCCTAATTCTCTCTCTCTCTTTGTCACACACACACACTCTTTCCTTTTTCTCTTTCTCCTCCTCTCCCTCCTCAATCTTTCATGAAGACTAAGGACTCAGGGGATCTCTCCCACTCCTCTGTAGCCTCTTGGGCCTCCTGTCCGTCTCCATCTTCCTCCTCCTCCTCCCTCTCATGCGAGCCACTGTGAGTAGGCACGGCTCGTCTCTGGGTTTCAGCTCAGATGATTTAAAGGAGAGAATGGAGGCGATAAGAGGATGGGCCCCCCTGCTGGGTTGGGGGGGGGGGGGGGGGGGGGGGTGTTTCATAAGAAGCAGCGTTATCATCAAA
>NC_137916.1:3523327-3528327 GCF_963457725.1 Sprattus sprattus | reverse complement strand
CTATGTGTTCAAGGTTTGTTTGCTTGAACCATCAACAATGGTTAAATCAGCTTTTGGAATAGGCATATCTTGTAGGTCAGCTCTGGCTGCCATAGTTTTTATCTGTTTGTGCTGTACGTAAAAGTGTAGCTGGCTTAAATGTCACGCAGTGCTCAAAAGTGATATGAGGCTGTGAGAGCAAAACAAATTAAATAAAAAAAATAAGCATGTGGAACTTTCAGTGTAAGTGTCTGTTTAGTACAATAGGAGCAGAGGCCTGCATCACCAAGGCTGCAGCCACTACTGCTTGTAAACATTCAGACATTGCTTGTGCTACTGGATCTAGCCGTGTGGAATAGTATGCCACTCATATCAACTTAAAGTCCCCACTTATGCATTAACACAAATATCATATAACCTTGTTTTTTTTTTTTTACAGTCTACAGCTTGTACGAATAGCTTTGTCGTGTCATGGATGTGCTGAGACAGTAGAACTAATCAATAGTTGCTTTATGTGTTCAAATGCTTGTCTTCCCGCTTCAGGCTTTTTAATAATATCTCCAGCTGACATGGGCTGAGAATAAAGTAAATTCTGCAACATTTGTGTTTCTAACGCGTGGTTAGGAATCCATTGTCTACAGAAGTTAGTCATTCTCAGAAAATACATAATTTATTTCTTTGTCTCTGGCAAAGGTGCTTTTTAAAAGATAGCTTTACTATAGTGGACCACAGCTGCTAATTGTGTGGCCTTGTTTCTGCTAAAATCTTCTTATCTAGAGAACAGCACAAGATGTTCAACAACAATTGACTGTCTCTCGAACTGTAGCTAAGTTTGAGCTCATGGCTTGTGAGAATATAGTCTTTTGAGCCAGCACTCAGCCCCCACCCAGCCTGTGTTAGTCCAATGCATTAATCTAGATTAATGTAGTTAGTGTCACAAGCTTAAATTTCTCTTTAAATCTTTTTTGGGCTAAACAGTGTATATTCTATACATTTTGGGACACCATTGTTTAATTTATTCTAAAACCCATGTATTGTTGGAACAATGCTCAACCCACATCACATATCTTCCTAATAAGTTTGTAGGGCATGTTTTTGAAACATAATCTGCATTTTAAATATCTGTCCCGTTTCAGACTCTTCAAAAAGTAATGGGTTATGTGTATGACTGCTTTTAGATGTCTCTTTCTTCTTCTGTTCTGTGCATGCAATTATTTAATTTCTGCTCAGCTGGTATCTGATTTGTACAAAACAAAACAAAACAATCAATGGCTTTCTTGTCAAAACAAAACTAAACGAAAGAATCGTTGGCTTACTGGCCACCATTAACGTAAGCTTTGCTCTGTTTCTTTGGCACAACCCATAATGCAAAAACATTTTTGAAATCTATGTTCACATTTTTCTTTTTGTTTTAGACATTTTAAACCACTTCTTATTGCCATTATCATGTATTTCTTGCACTTTTTTCCATTTGTAAGTCAGTTTATGTATTTCTCTTAATACCTCTAACTGATCTTGAAACCTTTTAAATGACCTTTAGTTTATTATTCACACTAGGGTTAGTTATGTTTCTATTTTCAGACTCTCATAGTTTGTTCTTGAGATCGCAATGCTGAGTAACCCGAGCCCGACCAGAGGTCCTCCATCTCACTCATTTTGTGAGGAGGATGAGGCCAGGGAATTTCCCTGGGGTGATCAGTCCCCTACTGGTTCCGGGTCAAGGCATCTCAGTAATGAGAAATCTTTATTTACATAAATGATTACTATATTTATCTGTTTTTTTTTCTCCATTGTAAAAAGTTTGTCTCAACCCCACAAAAAAATAACACAGAAGTATTAGTATATTAGAGTATCTCTGACTCTTTTTCTTTATCTCTTAAAGAGACTCCTTTAAATTCAAAATCTTGTTTCCACATATGTCTGTGCATTACACAGTCAGCATTTCCTTGTATTGCCATATGTTTCATGTCCCCTTCTAACTGGGATATGTCATCAATTTTAGATTCCTTTGTTTCCCATTTTTTCTTATTGTTAAAATCCGGCTAGACAAGTATGTCTCTATACGTTTCAGACTATATCCTTCTCTTTAGCCCTTTTTTTTTCTTTTAACAATGCACCAAGAGGCCTACCAGAAGGCCCAACAGGAAAACAGAAAGTGAAAAGTGTGTTCCCTTCATACAAGGCGAACAGGAATGTATATAGAAATATCCGGAGAAAATAGGCCTAGAAAGTTTTAAAGTTCAGATAAAGCGCTATCCTTTACATGGGGCCTACACGAGGCAACCACATGAGGCAACAGGTCTCTTTACCTTACATATAGCCTCAACGTTCTAAAAATGAACGGTTCCCTTCCTTCTTGTCTTTATGGATAGGTGAACAGGGCTTATATAACCTTAGCGCGCGCTAGCCTTTTCTATGGCAACAGGTGTCTTCACTTTACATATAGCCTTTAGCATTACAAAAACGAACGCTACCCTTCCTTCTTTCCGTTCCTTCTACTCTTATGGTTGACAGGAAGGTGATGGGAAGGTGAACAGTGCTTATAACCTTAGCGCTCCAAAACATGAAAAACAACACACAGGAGTCTCTTTAACTCTAGCAATTCATTCAACACACAAGGCAAACAGGAAAAAGTCCTTGACTCTGTTCCCCTGTCACTCCGCAGGAAACATGCAAAAAGTTAGTCTCAACCCCACTTGAAGACAAGTGTACGCAAAACCGAAAAAAACAAGAACCATATAATATTGTACACTTACATAAAACAACCAATATACTCACAAACAGCTCGGAGTCCACCCCCTATAGTCAAATTCAATTCCTTCACTCTCGGCTCTCCTTGCTGGCAGGCCCTGGCCTCCTTCCAATTCGTGTTGGAGGTCTTTAGAAAAACAGTGTCTCGTATTCCTCCGTACGGTTCAGGTCCTGATGATTAGCCCAGCAAGGAGAGTCGAAGAGGTTGTTGGAATCCCGGACGAGCCCCCAATTATGATAGGTGAAAATTCACCCTAGTTAGTTCAGGACTCCGGAGCTGCATGAAAGTATATTTATTAGACAAACAAACAACAACAATTGCAATTGGGCTCCCCTCCCAGCCGAGGCTGACAGTGGAGGCAATGATAAACCCTTCGCACAATGTTTATATAGTCGGAAGTTTAGCTTTCAGCAGGGATGATCATGTGGTGGATTTCTCACGTCCGAGGCTCCCTGTCTTGCAAGGATGGCAGCTTTGCACAAGGTCGGAAGAAGCACAGTTCCTTTCTTATCTCCTCTGGTCTAAACATGCTCTTGTTCATATACAGACTTAGTGGCACCTAATATTCTAGTTACACACACAGAGAGAAAAGCCATGCTCCTGCTTTCATAAGCACATGATTCATACAAGGAATAAATGAATACAAGGCACTTGATTATTATATTCTTAAGTCATTAACAGTGTTTGGAAATAATCTCTATCACACACAAACCTTACACTCACACACACCTTACACTCACTAACAAAAGAAACATTCAAGTTTAACACTCAGTTCAGTGGAACACCCCTAAGCTGCATTCACAACACACACCACATATGAAATCATCTTACTAAAGTAGAATGTGCAAACACACACCAACACACCCGCACACACACATACACACACACACACACACACACACACACACACCAGTGGTGGTCCGTCAGGGCCTTCAAGGCCTTCTCTGCTGGCCTAAATATCATCAGAAAATAAATGTAATAAAATAAATTTAATTTTCATATTTTCTTTCCATAAATATGTATTCAATTATTCCCTATAGTCCATTATCTTCATTTCATAACTTCCAGCGTTGTTAATTTATGTTAGAGCTTTCATCCAATTATATTTCAGCTATCGTGTGTTGCCACGCTCCGCGAAATCTTCCCCGAGAACAGAAATCTTCCCTGAGGCCTTCAGAATTCACATTGAAGGCCCGTGTACATCTGATTGGTTATCACAACTGGCTGTTTCATTTAATTTAAGTTGAATGAACTGAAACAGACAGTTGTGACAACCAATCAGATTTCGAGTTGGCGACACTGGGCCTTCTAGAAGGCCCGGAAGATTTCTTTCCTCGCGTTGAACGTGACACGTAAACGTCCTTTGATTGGATACTGAGGCAGACCGGTGCAGTGCTTCAGTGCTCAGTTTAGCTGGCTAATGCGAAAACGACGTACATGCTTATGCTAGTTGTTTCAATTGGTAAGACTAAATATAATTACATTAACCAACTCATATAAACTAGTTTACACCAACTTGATAATTCCAGTTTTTGATACAATTACAACGCCATTTTCAAGACGGAACTTTCAAGAAAAACTGGATATCGTGAGGATGGGAAGTTTAATGAAACTGCTTTGCAGGTGGGACAATGCGATGTTTAGTGGACAAACTTGTTAAAGCTTTCGGTGGACTTAATAAAACTTTGTAGACTAATCCCTGAAAATCGGCTTTTATTTTTAAGTTGTGACAGTAATATCCAAGCGATCATATAACTGAGAGTTTACTACTCTTAATGTATTGTTAATACGGGTGTATTGATTTTAAATGCTCCGGAAATATTAATAAAGTCTGTTGTACTCGACTATGTTAAGGTACTCACTGCCTTTCTGTATAAATATAATGGTTCTAGAGCCATGGCGTCATAATGATGGTATTAGGAGGCGGATTCACTCAGTTTAACATCGTGTAGGACATACAGTTCCTTTTTGAGATCAGTGGTAGGACATCGCTGAAGGCCCAGTCGTGAAATGCACGGACCGCCACTGACACACACACACACACACACAACAGACACACACCTTGACCCAAACCTATCGCGCACACAAACCTTACACTCACTAACAAAAGAAACATTAGAGTTTAACACTCAGTTCAGTGGAACACACCTAAGCTGCATTCACAACACACACCACATATGAAATCATCTTACTAAAGTAGAATGTGCAAACCAACACCAACACACACACACACACACACACACACACACACACACACACACACACAGAC
>NC_137916.1:3458327-3518327 GCF_963457725.1 Sprattus sprattus | reverse complement strand
AATGCATTTTATTTGTATAGCACACTTTCACATACAAAGATGTCTCAAGGTGCTTAACAGGGTCACAATAGCAATTTAAAACAGTGCATTCAAAAACAATACAGAAAAGAAATAAAAAAAACAGAAACCAGGGGCCGTATTCACAAAGAATCTTAGGGCTAAAAGTAGCTCATAAGTGGCGAATTTAGGAGAAACTCCTAAAAATAATGGGCGTGTCAGTCTTAAATGTAGGACTCCTAATTTTTTTTACTAAGAGCAATTCACAAAATATTTTATCCCTAAAAGTAGCACCTAAGTCTAGGACAGCTTAAAACTCCTCATGAGGACTCCTAAGTCACTAAGACCTATTCACAAAAAATCGTAAGATGGCTGCAGCCGACTTGGAATTGATAAAAGACCTTGCTTAAACCGTGAAGGTATTAATATTGTCGTAGAATTAGCGCGGGATGCAATGACGCCTTTAAACAACGATGTGTCCCGAAGTGAAATGTTTGGAAACATAAAGTTAGCCTATATTTGGCTTCGCGGAAAATGCAAATGAGGACACTGGGAATCATCATTCAGCCGTTTTATTCATCAAACTATCAACGCACTGTAGACCCCACATCATCCAACAGTTGGATGTACAGATGACTTGTGCATTTCAACGGAGAGCGGTCTGCAGCAGGTTTTTGAGAACTTACCAGCTGGATGCCGCTGGGGTGACAGTGGCTATTGGTCCTGGGACCAGTAGGCTTTCGCTTAGGCTATAGCCTACGTTTCACGTTCGTTTCGCTTTGATCAATTAAGATTGGAGGGCTTAAAGGGCCGCATGTGCTGATATTTGAAGTGGTCAAGGGCTGGAAATATAATAGCCTTACAGTTTGCTGGGTGCTTTAATTATTACTGCCTTGATTACATGCAATTGCCATATTTTATATTGATCGCTTTATATTTCTCTTAACGTGCAAAGTGTCATTCCTGTTGGATGCACAAACTTGTCATCATGCGTGTGCATTCTGCTAACTGCACTGTCCATAACTATTTAATATGACTTAATTTGAAGCCTAGGTTATTCTCTTATTTTCAGTCGATATAGTGGGATTGTTAGAGAGACGTCACGAATGAGTTTTTAATGAGAGAACCTGTCAACAACCAATCACCGTCCTCACCCCTTCTAAACTCGTGCATGAGAAGCGACGTCATCCATAGCAACGGAGTTTTTATCTTAAGCTTAGAAGTTGGTATTATCCTTAGTATGAGTAGGTCTCAGAGCCGTTGTGAATCACTTTTAAGAAATTACTCCTACGTAAAAGGTTTTAGCGCGAGTTAGGAGCACTCCTAGTGGTAAGATAAAAGGCTTTGTGAATACGGCCCCAGGACTTTAGGAGAAGGCAGATATAAAAAGAGGGGTTTTGAGGTGGGATTTAAAAGTAGTGATGGAGTCCAAAGCCCTAATGTTCTCCGGGAGCTTGTTCCAGAGTCGTGGCCCCAGCGAGGAGAAGGCACGATCTCCCATTCTGGACATATTTGTCCGGGGAACTGCAAGAAGGTTTGCTTGTCCGGTCCTAAGAGTCCTTGGTGTGAGATGAGGGGTGAGGAGATCCTGGAGATAGGGCGGACCAGTGATTTTTGCTGGAAGACCTGCCAGCAGAGAGTTGCGGTAGTCCAGACGGGAGCTGATGAATGCGTGCACCAGCTTTTCTGCAGCATGTTTGGGAAGAGAAGGTGTATATCTGGTTTAGGCTCATGATAGGGATATTGTCAATATTCTATAATATGGTGCTTGTGGTATCATTGGAAAGGGGACCTTTCATTTAAGCCCAGGACTGAATCTGTCTGACAAACACAGAGGTCACATGACATCTTTAAACCAGAAATAACACACATTTTATCACAATTTCCGCCTAAACTGTATGGTTTCTTTTATCCCTGGGGCATGAAGGAACATCAGGGACACAAAACTCAACAACTATAATACTCAAGGCACTCTGATGATTCAGAAAATGTATAATATACCCATACTATTATTTGTGAGAGCCTTAAATTACACTTTTGCAGCCAGCACAAGTCTTCAAAATAGAATGTAGCCAATAGAATGGACAAATAGGATGGAGCCCTATTCGTTGTAAAAGTCAATAAAGAAACATGTTGTAAAGTGAATATATTTAATCAAAGACTGGTTTGTATGTTGATATCCATTGTTTTTATTATCTAATCATCATCATTTTCCATGTCGTCCTTGTCTTCATCTAAACTTTCTACACAGGTCGCCTGGTTTTCACACTCTGTCAGTTTACACATGTCTGTGCACCTGAGGCCATTTGCAAGACACATACACAGGGGTGCAACTGCCCAGTGTTAGGGGGGTATGCAGCAACAATTTTGGCGGCGCCCCCCCCCCCCCCCCCCCACACACACACGTTTTTTTCTTTTCTTAAACAAATTAATAAATAAGTGTGCCAGACATCATCATGTATGGGCTTTAAATAATAAAGGTTTATTTTAAAGTATATCAGTCACTGCATGCCTACCATAATGGTACGCTATGGGGCATACAGTATATACTGTACACACACACACACACAAATATATATATATTAGTAAATAATAAACAGTTGCAAACATTAACATTATAATGATAACCATTGCAACATAATGCCTTAAAACGCAAGAGTAAGCCTGCAAATAAAGATCTTTAAAGGTGATGATGTGTAACAATGCTGCTACCAAAATATTCTAGAGTGCTCTTTAGTTGCTACTAAATAATAACACGCCTTGCCTTTGCACTTGCCCATTCATCTAGTATTGCATCATGCCAACAGATAGCCTGTATGTTTGACAGCACAGCTAACATGAACAGCTAATGGTAACCATGGTAACCAGAGTTACGTTTCCAACTTCTTGTTAGTTACTGTAAATGCTACCAGAGCCCGTCTGCCACCTTATATTTACCAGTTGTTATTTTTGCCTTACTAAAATTGAGATGTGTCACATGGTATTGGTACAGTAGGGGTTTAACCAAAATCTAAATGTAGCTATCATCAGCCTAACTGATGAGGCTTAAGCAAGCCATAAACCCCCATTTGGCTGCTACATTTCTATGTTAGCAAACGCTAGCTAGCCTGCTAGCTAGTCTGTTAACATTATTTGCAAGCCTCCAAGCACAAACGTGAAGTCACCTTAAAACCTACCTGTTGCCTTTCACCATCCACTTATTTTGCTGTAGCATCCCCTGACATGTCTTCTCCTTTTCCCTCTTTCTTTTTCTGTTACCAAAGCTCCCAACAGCTTTTTTGCTTTATCCATCTTCCATCCAACCAACTCACTACTCGTAGCTTAGTTCGAACTGCTTGTGTGTTTAGCGGTCACGGCCTCACGTTCCCTCTTCTATGTCAAAATTCTATTATGGAATCTTAAGAGATAAGGCGCCTACTCTAGCCTGTTTAGTCCTCTAAAATGTTATAAAATTAAGGAAATGCAGAAATGATTTAGAAACGCACAACAGCAGCTACATATAGAAAATACCCCAAACATGTTTTTTTTTTACCATGGCTTTGGCGCTCCCATGGTGCGGCGCCTCTATGCGCCGCATACAGCGCATACCCACTTTTTGCGCCACTGCACATACATCGTGGGAGTGAACACTTTTTTGTGCAGTTAATGGCGAGTAGATCCAGCACAGCTTCAGGTGCTGGCTGGCCTTCCATCCAGTGCAGCACCAACTGTTCACCTTCCTCCTCTGTCTCCATCTTCCATCCTCTGCCAACAGGGCTTGGCACTTGTGGGACCTTTTCTAAACATCTTCTCCAAATACCAGCCTGCTCGCAGTGTGTGTTGCCTCAAGCTATCCTTGCACGGTGGGAGTTGATGACTCTCGATTTCACCTTTCTTTGCACAGAAAATGTGGTACCTGAGCTTGTTGGTCATGGTGGTTGATGCTTCTGGGGCATAGAGGACACATGTAAATGCTTCTAGTTTGTTGCTCAGTTCTGGTGAGAGTCCCATTCCTGGCCCAACTTCAAGAATGTGTCTTGTGTTTCTTTGTTGTTCATCAGGAGTGTAAGTGCCCTTGTCTTTCCTTTGCCTGCAAAAGCGCTAAGAGTGGCGCATTCTGTGTAGGCGTGCATCCCAATGAGAGCCCTACAAGTGTTCATGCCAACAGTGGCTGCAACCTTCCTGATAGCTACCAGCCTTGTACGGGTTCTTGTGCCACACTTCAGGAACAATGGGGCCTCAATCTTGTCACAGAATGCTAAAGACATGATAAAGACATCTGTGTCTTCTGAACAGATAACTATAGATTGGTATTCCTCTCTTGCGGCATGGGCGGCATGGAGAAGTACTCATCCATCTGCTTCTTCTTGTTGACATTGAAGAGTTGACACCACCACTGTCTTGATATGTGATTCTGTAGCATTTATCAATCACGGTTGCATATAGAATCTTCTCCTGTAGCTTTTCTCTGTATTCTGGCTTCCTCCATTCATTCACTATAAAGCTAATGAGACTAGTTTTGTTATTGACTTTAGTAAGGAAGCTCCTCAAATGCCTCACCATCTGTGTGCTTGTGATATCCTGCAACTCATGGCCAGTCTCTTCACCCCGTAGAGATCTTTCACTATTCTTGATTGAGTTCTGCTTGTATGTGTCAAACACAACATCTATTCTTCTACTCTGGCTGCCTTCCCTCAGAGCCATACCCAGGATTGTTGTGGCAACATCTCTGAAAGTAACTTCATCACCTTTCACTCGTTGGACTAAGTGCATCCCATCAACTACTGTGGCAGAGTTTTCTGGGTGTTTCTCCTGTAGTGCTACATTTTTCTGCAAGGCTGTGGCCAAAGTAGCTTTGTTTGTTTTTCTCAGCAATCCATCTGTTGTGGAGAGTGCCCAGGGCAATAGACCAAGAGGATAAGAAAGGATATCCTCCATGTTAAGACTACGTGCTTGTGCCATTGCGTCCAAACAGAGACCTGTCTGCTTTCAAGATGACTGCCCTCCCACTTGATTTCACTTCTCTCTTCTTACACATATCACTGAATGTTTTCAGCTTGTTGGTTTTCATTGGGTCGTGGAATTTCTTTGCTGGTGTTTCTTTGTCTAGTCTCTCATCCTTGAAGTGTGCATAGCATTGCTCTCCAATCTCATATGCCTTCATCAGGTCAGAGGCAATGTCTTTGGAAGCTGTCTTTGCCGTAGATATGCTAATGAGGTCCCGCTTCTCTGCAAATAAGAATATATTTTATTGTCACCGCACAACAATGTACAACAAAATTGAGTGCTCACAGTCCTTGTTTATAGTATTAAACATTTTATGGCAGCATTTAATGTGACTACTGCTGTTGGGTATAAACTGTGTTTTGTCTCTTTGTGCATGTTTTGATTGATATATACCGTCAAATGGGTTTATCCATCCTTGTATGAGGCTAACCACTGCTGTAACTGCTTCCTTATCTTTCCAGATTCTTGGTGACTGTATCTCTGAATGATAAAGCTCTGATTTGTTGCCTTATAGCATCTCCCTTAACTGTCCTAAAAATGCACTGCGGTGCTCAGCTGTTAAGTAGTAACGCCTGACCGCTCCAGCTTTCAGGCTAAACCGTGATGTGCCTCCAGTGTGTCTTTATTCACTGTGACTTCAATAGCCTGGTCTACAGGAATCCTCCCAAATGTGTTGTTATTTGACAGCTTGCACTGAGAACTGGCCTGTCTTGAAGGCCTCATACACAGAAGGATACTTCTCTGGGAGGTTGGTCATCTGAGCAAAGTAAGGGGACAGGTATCTGAGAGATGAGAGAAAGATTGATTTTAATATTTTGGCTAGCAATCTTTACAAATTGAATCGATGCAGAATATTCAAACATACAGAAATGCATAGGAAATGTACCTGGCATAATTCATCTTATCGTAGGCAAAGCACCATGGGATCATGGTTCTTATAGCGTGGAGGTGCAACTCCCAGTCCACCTCACGCGATGCACGCAGAAGGCCAAGTACTACATCCTCTACCATGTCAATGTATGACATCCAGAATACAGAGAGCTCTCCATTGTTGTGACGGAGGTGTTCTAGAAAGTCTGTCCACAGGGTTATCGGCTCAGCTGAGAGTGGACTTTGCAGCAGATTGGTCATCTTTTCTTGGTTCAGGTCACTGGTCATGTCTTACACATCCTCCAACAATGATTTGATCATCTCAATCCTCTCTGGAGCATTTTTCTCAACCCAGGGTGTGAACTCTTCCCATGCAAGTCTCATCAGTGCTTCTGAGATGTACTTGTGGACCCTGACTGCACGGTTATAGTGTTTACCGTCAAGGACTCCATTGATGGACCCCTCTGCGACAACTACAGCCTCTATGCATATGTCCTTTAGACCAGCATCTCTAAACCGCTTTCCTATGATGGCTAAGGCATTGCATATGGTATGGAATGTCCCTATCCTGAGAAGAATGTTTGAGAACCATTCTCTGTGCTTCTGCATAGAGTGCTTGATCCATGACTACAACTATTGTCTCTAGGTGCAGCTCCTTCCTGATTATCTTTGATTGTTTAAGGATTTCAAACACTGTGTTCAACTCTGTGGCTGGTGAGTTGATGGCTGGCAGATACCCAACAACTGGTGCTGATATTAAAACCAGTCCAGCTGGGGATTGTCTAATTCTCTGGATCTGTTTGCCTTGCAAGTGCCCACACCATTGTCTTCTTTCTTGCAAGAAGAGCAGCCTCCTGGAAATAGTGTTCCCTGGTTGGAATAGGTTGTGGGCCCACACGTGCACCTGGAATGTACATCACAATTAAATTGGATACATAGAAAATAGATACATGATTATAGCTTCATGCTAATTTTCAAACCTGCTCACCTGCTACATATACTTCCAGGCCTTGGTCTTCAATGGTGACTGATCTCTGCTTCAGTTTCTCAATGTGTGGAAGATCAGTTTTTGACAGATGTGGTCCATAGACATTGACCTGTACCACTATGCCATTAACTCTGTGTGATGTACCCTTTCCAGTGAGGGTTTCCTCAAGTCTATCAATATTATCCCATGCAAGATTGGTGAAGACATGAGGCTTGATGGAGGCTGGAAGTACAACTCTTTGGTTAGAGGCTGTTGCTAGTTTTTGGAGACACAGAGCAGTGTTGTTCTCTTCAAGCTGGGAGTAGGACACCCCATGCCCCAACTTGTTCAGTGTTTGTATGAGCTCAGTATTACCTGCCAGTGTTTTTACAGCATACGTGAGTAGAATGTGCTTTGGTGTTTTATGTTGACCACCTGTGACAGCGTATATTATGTCCTGACTAAATGATTGAACCAAAGCAGTGATCTTCTGTGTTTGAGTTTTGGTGTCAGGATTTCCAGTGAGCAGTCTAAAGAGAAGCCGTTCTAGTTGATCTGGTAAGGTGATACAACCACTATCTTTCACATCAGATGGATGGAATGGCCAGGGGGTCACTGTCATCTCCTGTTTAATGATTGATCTGATATGTGAAGATGTCTGATCTATGATCTTGTTGACATTGGTTGACTTGGCCCTCCAAACGTTGAGTTCCCTCAGCAGATTTTGATTTTCCAAGACAACATCCCTCCTAGAAACAGTTTGAGGAACCATCAGCAATTTGGCTTTGTCATCTGGAAATATATCGACAGAATATATATTTCCCGGCTCATTTTCAAGCGTCCTTCGAATTTTCTTCTTTGTTGAATCCCGCAGGCTTGTAACCAGTGGCGGCTGGTGACATTTTTTTGAGGGGGGGCGCAGTTCGGCGGCGCGGTTTAAATAGCACTCCACAATAAGAAGAAAACAGGTTTTGAGTGAAACATTTGTTACTAAGGTTAAAGGACTGCATATTTCTGCTTTCACTACATGGCACTGCATGAGATGGTACATATGGCTGTGGTCTGCAATGGGAGTAGGGACCAATCCGCACTGCACTGGATTACATCAATATGAATGATTGTTACACTATAACAATTACACATAACCAATATTATCAAGACACATATCATAGTGGACATTACACTAAGCAACATAGGTCTCATTCGTATTATATTTACAGTATGACCTGTATGAACTCATCCTTATTACATAAGTCAATATAAGATCACCTATAAGAGAACATGCTAATGGCTACTATTATGCTATTTATTATGCTAATCACAAATCGCTGCTAATAGCAATGTATATCCCACTATTAACTTCATGAAACACACTTACTTTTATCAGGTACGCACACAATGCCTCACATACGAATTGAAACAATGATGATTGGAAAACTAGGCACTCGGTATGTTTAACAACTTAACTATTACTGCCACTGAATTGGCTAGGAATGAAATGTATCGATATATAACTGTTAATCTTAACTGAGGGAGCTACACACGTCACGCCATTACTAACGGAGTCTTTCGTACAATATTCAAAAAAACAAAGCTTTATTTCAAGAACACACAGTGCTCAACACTATCCAATAATAACTATCAAAAGACTGTAACTTGAAAACGCATTACTCACTGAACAGCCCGCTATCAGCTCCGGTTAGCATTTAGGCAAGAGAAGTAAAGGTCCTCCCGCGATCAGTGGTTGTCTGTTAAATTTTTAAATCCGGACGTTCCCTGTGTTTTAGTTTCTTCTTATCGACATCTGATCGTCGTTTGAAAGGTGTTCCATGAATAGATACAACTGAGTTTTCAGTCGCCATACTCTCAGATTAAAAGTTTTTGCTGGCTATGATTCTTCCGTAGATATGTGATATTTAAATCTGATGTGAGGGAATCACAAAAGGTCTCTGATTGGACAGTTCTGTCAGCATGATATATAAGAAACCCTGTCATTGGCTGGGGGCGCAAGTGGAGTGCGCCCCGGGCTCGAGCTGTCATCCGCCAATGAGAAGCTGTCCTTGCTCAAATGTTCCTGCCCCTTTTTTTGGTTTCCATAGACTTCCACTTGGCCGGCGCCCACAGGGAGGAGTGGCTTCTCTCTCAATGATAACGAATGGCAATATATTATATTTGGTCACATTTGAGTGTTTTTTGACAGGGACTTACGGTCTCCGGCACACATTTAACGCTTTAAAACGGTACATTTCTTATTAAATTATTTGATATATAATGTTTTTTGACATTTCTTTTTTTTTTTTTCATCTCAAAATTGTAGGGTGGGCGGTGCCCCAGCGCCTTGTGTTGACGCACCTCCACTGCTTGTAACTCCACCAGATAGCATCAATGATGTGAGCTTTGTGAACAAAGAAGTGACCTGTACAACTGTTTTGTTGGGTATGATAATAGTGACTAGTGATGTGTCGTTCGTGAACGATTCGTTCATTTTGAACGAATCCTTACAACGACTCGAGAGTAACGAGTCCTCTCAAAAAAAGATTCGTTCTTTTTCTCGTTCATGACCGCGCATCGGGACTGTTGCATTGGTTAAGCCAAGCCAAATGATTTGTTGAATGCAGGTCACGTGAAAAATGATCCAAAGACCCGTATCCGAAGATCCAGTCGGAAAAAGAACGAATTATTTCTGTTTCCTCTAGCTGACTGTACTGAGCCTATGCAGGTCACATGGAAAGTGATCCAAATACCCATATCCGGCAGATGAACGAATCATAGATCCAAAGACACGGTTGGTGAAAGAACGAATCATTAACCCAAAGACACGTTTGGCAAAAGAACGAAACATTGAACGAAAGACCCATATCCGGCAAAAGAACGAATCATTGAACGAAGGACCCATATCCGGCAGATGAACGAAACGTTGATCCAAAGACAGACACCACGGTCGGGAGGTGAACGATTAGGTCATCTGCCGGATACAAGTATTTGGATCATTTTTCACGTGATCTGCATAGGCTCAGCATGGGAAGCTAGAGAAAACCGAAATGTTTCGTTCATTTTGACTGGGTTGGATACGGGTCTTTGGATATTTTTTCACGTAACCTGCATATGCTCAGAAGAGGAAACAGAAAGGACTTATTAACCTCGTTCACTTTCGAGTGTCTATGTTTAGTAAGACGTGAATGATATTCGTTCACAAGAAATAATTACAGGTTTAGTTATTTTAACTTTTTTAAACTTTACTTACAGTTCAGTGCAGCGTAATTGTTTGGCGTGATAATTAAATGCTTATGTGATAATAAATGAACATTTCATCCAAACTTTCATAATACATTATTTGAATGCAGGAATTTCTTTTAAATTAGTAGGCTATCTGCTGGTTTACATGCAGTAACCTCCATGAAAATATGATACGTGTGTGTAGTGGACGTATTTACGGCAGGGAATTGTCTATAAAATCTAAAAATTTTGAGCATGAAATGAACGAATGACTTGAAAAAAGATCTGTTCATTTTACTGAACGAGATTCAAAGATTCGAGTCGGTACAATGATCCGAACTTCCCATCACTAATAGTGACCATTTGAGTTAGCCCCTACACACACACCAAACAGTCTTACTGCCGTAGTAACCATAGTGAGTCTCCCTAACCTGCCTTCTAACACACCGGACATACTTACTGCCATAGTAACCATTGTGATCATCCCTCATCTGCCTTTTCACACACCAAACATTCTTATTACTGTAGTAACCATTGTGAGCCTCCCTAACCTACCTTCTCACACACTAAACATTCTTATTGCCATAGTTACCATTGTGAGCCTCCCCTACCAGTCCTTTCAAACACCAAACTTTCTGCCTTCAACTGCCCTCCCCTATAATGCTGTTATTGCCCTCCCCAGCACCTCAGATACCCACACAGTGCAGTTGCGGCCACCTTTTAGACACTGTCTGACTGAGTTCTGCTGAGTCCCACCTCAACGGTGACTGACAGGTTAAAGAGTGCATGAGAGAGCAGAAAGGGGCAATGAAAGCCAATGAAAGGAGGCTTAGGGGAGGATGGGACAGAGTTGATACCTGTCTGATGTCCGTAGCAAGTAGACTTTTCAAAGCTCATGTTTGTGTCCCCTCTCAGTTTGACTGCTGTGGAGTGAATGCTGCGGAGGACTTTGAGGAAAGCCTTTTCCATCTCCTAAACCCAGCTAAGATGGTTCCGGAAGCCTGTTGCCAGAGGAACCATCTCCTGGGAGACGTGCCCTTTGTGAGCCGAGAGGACTGTCTCATGGGGAGCATGCTCATTCGCCACAAGGTCGGCACACTGACACAGTAAACACACACACACACACACACACACACACACACACAAATACACACACATAAACACACTCACATGTGCGCACAAACTCACATGAAATCACATCCATATGTGCACACACTCACACAAAACCAGGTTTTACAAAAAAAACATATGTCAAGACATGCTGACCTTTAACCTTTACAAAACCAGAACACAGCATGAAGATTAAAATTCACACACACACACACACAGTATACCCCTCCTCTCCCCTTATAATGTTTTTTCTGTGCAGGGCTGTTACTCAGCTGTGGTTGAGTACTTTGAGACATACATCTATCTGGCTGGAGCTCTGGCCATCGTGGTGCTGACCATAGAGGTACAGAGAGCAATGTCACACACACACACACACACACACACACACACACACACACACACACACACACACACACACACACACACACACACAATCTTTGACAGGTCTGCAGCGGATGTCTGCTTACTGTTTGAGGGTCTGAAGATATGGAGTTAGACAGTGACCTCTTGTGGAGGTTTGTGCCACTGCACTGCACAACATTGGCAGGCTGTTCGAGATGATGCAGCACACTTTAGCAATGTATTTATTACACTAATCAGAATCAGAGTCAGAGTCAATACATCCAACTATTTATATAACTTTGATCTAATTTAGTGTGTGTGGACTTCTCTCTCTGTTTGTCTTCAGCTCTTTGCCATGGCGTTTGCCATGTGTTTGTTCCGAGGGATCCAGTAGGCCGACACACACCAGTCACCAGCACAGCACATGAAGAGGACAAACTGAACAAAAAGAAAAGTGTCAAATCAGCAGCCGTGTATTTATGTCATGTTGATGTTGCTAAATGGTTAGTGAGAGAGTTTGGTCTGCACACAGTGTGTACCTCAATGCTGGATCTATGGGGTACACACACACACACAACAGTTACCATGCCAACAGAATATACAGGTGTAATTACGGCAAAACAATCAAATCAACAGTGACGAAACATACATTAAATAATGTGTTGGTAAGAACAACCAAGAACCAGAAATGAGCCAAGCTACCAAAACAACCAGCCAAATCAGTAAATAAGGATAATCAAACCAGTAGCAAAGAGGAAGTGGCAGACTCATATTAGGAAACCTCTGCAAAGCAGTTAATAAACGTGAACAGATACGGATCAATAAATAACATGAATATGAATCCACTTTTACAGAACTAGTGAAGCGACCTTCAGGTGTGTGAATGTGAGTGTGTGTGTGTGTGTGTGTCTGTCTGTCTGTCTGTCTGTGTGTGTGTGTGTGTGTGTGTGTGTGAGAATGTGAATATGTGAGTATGAATGTCTCTGCACTGGCCTAACACTAGGAAACACACAGTACTTACATGGGAGCCAGGCCTAGTTTTAACTTTTGAGTGTTTGGGTGTGTGTGTGTGTGTGTGTGTGTGTGTGTGAGAGAGAGAGATAGAGTATTCTCATGAGATGGAGGGTGTTAGAGTGTGTGTGTGTGTGCATGGGTGTATATTAAGTTTTTATTTCACTGCTCGAGATCAATATCTTGAAAATGGTGTTGTTTAATTGTGAATATTTTTGTGTTTTTTGCATAAGTGTATTGTATTGTGTTTGTGCTGGTATTGTATCATGTGTATTTGCAGATGACTTGCAGATTGATATTAAAACAGTTGAGATCTAGTTCAGGTTTCTCGTGTCTGTTTGAGATTAGCACAATAACTGCTTGAATGCAGTGGCAGAAAGACTATCTACTCTAAAACATTCTGATTTGTCTCAAATCAAATCAAAAAGCTTGAGGCTGTTGTCTCAGTTACAGTTGTGGAAGTATTCAGATCCTTTACCAGTACAGCCATGTGAACACACTCCTTTACCAGTACAGCCATGTGAACACACTCCTTTACACTCCAAGTAAAGGTCCTGCATGAAACCTCCTACTAAAGTAAATTATTTTGTTGAAAATAGATATACAATCTACAATAGATATATTCTTAACCTAGATTTGCTGATTAACTCATAGCACAAAGACAGGGAGCTATCTTTGAAGCATTCACCACTTCAAACGGTGTTGTGACTTGTGAAGGAAATTACAGAAGCCTATAGTGGAACTCGGTTGCGCAAGCTCAGACAATTGTTGCCGGTTCCTCTTGCTCGGCCAACATAATATTTTTTAAAGGTTAAAGGTACGGTGAACACAATTATAGATGTGACCTTTATGAAAATTTTGTAGTACTGTAATGAAAATCATGCAATCATTGACCAAACATATTTTTCTTTTTTGACACAACCATTATGTTGAGCAAACATGTATTTCCTCATTTGTACAACTTTTTGCATCGATCATTGTGATCACAGTGTGGTATAATAATGAATCACATGGACTGTGGTGTTTATGATAGGGATCACATAGTCCTTATCTGATCTTGCCTTAGAAACCTCTCCTTACCCCCCATATTTACACCCCCTCATGCCTACTTTCAAACTATTAGGGTTGTGTTACGGTCGTGGTGCGACCGCACATGAACTGCACACTTCTGTCCCACGTTTGCGACCACTAGCCCACCCAACAGACATGGTTTGCACACACACGCACACTCATACCACTGATTAAAATTGGATCCTACCCCAGTGAAACTGCTAATTGCCCAGACTGGCAGGGGGGACACCAAAAATGGTCTGGGCCACACCGCTTGGATAAGGTGTTTTTTAACAAACCTTTGAGACATAATTTGTTCATGACATAGTTATTTCTTTGATTGATGATTGTGACAAAATACTATGTTTGGGCTGTTTTGTCATTGTTGTAATATTTGGTTCCCTGTCGCAGACATAACAACATGGGACGTGACGTAGTCACGGATCCAATTCGAAACACTATTCATTCACGCCGGAAGGCTGAGATGCGTCAATCATCTCCTGAGCCCGCCCCCTCAGGAGCGCCTGACGCATATTCGTTCTCTTTTCCAATTTTGTGTTACGGTACAGGTACTCGTAACGACAAACACTTTTTTCTATTACGCTCAATTATTATAATTATTGCTATCCTCGTATGCTACCTACTCTTCGTAGTTGGTGAGTTGGGTTTCCACCCATCACTATCTCTGAGTGCTGCGAGTTATTGGCTTTAATCTAAGAAAGTCGAGTCATTGTATTCTAGCTTGTTACTAGCCAGTCCTCGGACTAGCTTGCTAACCTTTTGCTGCTCAACGTGCTTTGTTGTGATACTTGCACTCGTACTAATTTTCTCTCATTTCAGATATGTCCAGGCAGTGGAGCTCCCTCACTGCTTCCAACCAGCCCATCCCAGATGTGGGTTTTCTGACTGGTGTCACGACCCTGGCGGGTCTAGGCCCCGCCCCCATGAGATTTGCATGCCTGTTCTGTTTCTAGCTCTCAAGCAGGTGATTGGGAACAGGTGAACTAGGTGCTTGGGAACAGGTGTACCCCATGGATTAGAAGGGCTACAAAAGCCCTGAACAGATGGCAGTCGGCAGAGCGTTGGTTTGGAGCTGTGGATGGGTCGTTGGATTGTGGTTATCGTTGGTTTTGGATAGTGATTAGATTTGGAGTGTCGTTGGTGTTGGATCGTCGTCGGTTTTGGTTTATTGTCGTTGTTTGTTTATATTACCATTTAACTGAATTTACATCTTTTATCTTTTGTTTCTCTTGACTACACTGACTTTCACCACACGTTTGCTGTAACCCTTAATAAATAACTTATATTATTATTATTATAAATTCTGCGTGGTCTCCCCTTCATGTTTCATGCCTGTGAGCCGGGCACGTCACACGTGGGGGCTCGACCGAGATTGTTTTCGGAATTTGGTAAGGCAACTTTTTCATCCACTTATTGGGGAATTGTGGTGTTAAAGCTCGTAGTTAAATAGATTGATCGTGCGTTTGACTTTGGAACTGAGGGGCATAAAACTGCCGGGGCAGCAAGCAAGTAATTCTAAATTGGGGAGACACGTGGAAAATTTGTAAACTTTTAGGTTTTGTTGGGTTGCTGTGGAGGAGGAAAGTCACGCTTGAAAGTGTTGGCAGCTGTTGGGTCGAGCGGCGAGAGACGCGCTGTGCATACTAGAAATTGGGTGCAGGTGTAGTGGTAACTGGGTTGGTGATAGTAGGTGAGTACCTACTGAGCAAAGAAAAAACCCTGGGCAGGTTAAGAGCGCTTACCGCTGTTTGTTGTTTTTACCTTGCTTGTAAGAGTTTGATGTTTTTCGTGGATGTGTCTGACGCGCTGGGGTAGCTTATCAGCTCAATTGCAGGTGGACACACTGAAGAAATAGGCACTGGAAATAGCGAGGACTGTGTCTTGGAGATAGATCGGGGAGGCTCTAGTCTAGTGGGTTTTTGTGAGTGGGTGGTTATACACCTGTGCTTGATTGCTGGTGGTGCACTATCGCGTTGTTGATATTATATGAATTCCGACGATCGGAACATTTTGGCAGTTTTAGAATGCAGTGTATGAGTGCGTTTGAGTTTTAGTTGCTTAAGGAATGTATGAAAGCTGACGAAGCTAAAAGGGAGGTTGAAAGGGAAAAGCTGAGAGCTGAAATGAAAAAAGAACGCGAAAAGCTGAAGGATAGATTGGATGAAATCGAGAAAATAAAACGGGATCGGAAATTACGGGAGGAGAATGACTATGAAGCACCAAAAGGGGTGGGATGTGCAGCACCTGGACTTCAGTTTAAAAGCACAGGAAAGGAGCTGAGGGAGGTTTTGGCCAAGAAGGGGAACATGAAGCAGAGTTTGCAAGGAGAGGTGATGTACAAGGAAGAGTACAAAAGAATGAAAGGAGAGCTTAGCGCTGCCTTGAAGGCATCCAAGAATCAAATCTCCATGATGGAGAAGAGAAATAAAACAAGAAAGGAAGAGTTGCAGGAGGTGAAAGAGGGAAGTGTCATGTTGAAAAGGGAGTTTGAGACAGTTCAGGCGAGGTTGGTCAAAGACTATATTAGCCTCAGTGACCATAAAATAGTCACAGATAAGCTGAACAGTGCTTTAGCTGAAGCTGAGGAGAAGGCAAAGAGAGCCATCTCAAAGTATCAGTCAGCTCAGAATGACACTGGTAGGACGCAAAAGAAAATTGCAACACTGGAAAAGGAAAGCAAAGACCGAAAGGAAAAAATGAAAACAATTCAAGCTGTCGCTGTAAAGGCCAAAAAAGAGCTGGATAAGAGCAGAAAGGAGGTTGTTGCTTTGGCTGAAGAGGTGGGGGCTTTGAAAGCAGAGCGAGAGAGCATTTCAAGTGCGATGAAGGACATTATCCACAGGTCTGGGGACTATGAGCACCTCAGGCTGGATTACGATGGGCAGACTGAGCTATGGAATGAAGGAAGAAAGAAGCTGGATGGGGCGGAGAGACGTGTTAAAGAATTGACCAAACATCTGAAAACCGCCATCCAGCAGCATAAGCAGTGTGCCTCAGAGAGAGAGGACCGCATGGTTCAAATGGACACTTTGCAGAAGGATGTCATCCAGGTGGAGGCTCAAGCTTGTGGGATGCCCAAAGAGGCATATGCACGAGAGAAGGATCTGGAGAAAGAAAAGCTCATAAAGGAACTAAAAGGCAAGGACTATTGGTATACAGAGAAGGTGGCAAAGGAACTCCAGGGTCAGCTGCAGTACCAGGGGCAGCATCTCCAGCAGACTGCACAGGAGCTCAAGCATCACAGGGATGCTAAACAGAGCTCTCTCAAGGACATGGAGTGGACATAATATGAGTGCCTGGTTAAAGAGCTCAACAGGCAAATGGCGAAGAACACTCAGATTAAGGATCTGAAAGGGCAGCTATGGCCCGAGGAAAAGAACATTCTGGAGGGCGAGGCCCATTATCTGTTTGAGAGTGGACTGACTAAACTGGTCCACAGTGGTTTTACACCCCACCATGAAAGGGATGTTTTGCATGGACTAATGCATTGCATTCTAAATTAATTTCTCTCCTCTCTTGTCTCCTCCCCTGTCCTGTTGTTTGTTTATATTACCATTTAACTGAATTTACATCACATCTTTTGTTTCTCCTCACTACACTGACTTTCACCACACGTTTGCTATAATTAGTAAATAAGTATATAACTGTAACCCTTAATAAATAACTTATATTATTATTATTTTAAATTCTGCGTGGTCTCCCCTTCATGTTTCATGCCTGTGAGCCGGGCACGTCACACTGGATACGGAGAGCCTGCTGGATGGAGAGTTCTACTGTGGCCCTCCTGTGTCAGCCCCCACCACTGTAAAAAGACTGCCCGTTGCTCAAGTGTAACCCCAGGTCGAGCACGGTGTGTTCTCCCAGCTGAGCATTGCGCGCCTCCCGCAACTGGTGGACTGGCGGAGAGCCCGGCTGCCGCTTAAACTGCCGCAGCCGCCTCCTGCACAGCACCAGCCCTGTAGGCTCAGCAGTAGTCATGCGTATGTGAATTCCCCCTCAATGCATTCACCACGGCACCCATATGCCCACATGTTTCAAGCATCATGTTGCTGGGTTTTTTTCTCCAGATCTTGACCTCCCTCCCCTAGCGGAGAGGGCACAGATCTAGACAGAGACAGATTCTCTCCGTTCCAGCATGCTGCCTGCAGTGGGGGAAGGCTGAACAGGTTCGAGCGCACCTGATCGCCTGCCATTGAAGGGAGGGGAAGTGATCCCCCACCGCCAGTTAGACTGCCTGCCGTTCACATGCAGCCTGCATGTCAGGCACAGTGTATCAGTCTGCAAAAGCATTACCACACAGGCATAACCCATGTCACAAACATAAGTCATGCTTGGGTAAGTTTCCCCTCAACATTTCCACCACTGTACTCATTACCCACATTTTGTCCAGAAATGTGATGGTGTGCCCCCAGATCTTGATCCCCCTCCCCAAACGGGGCATGCACAGATCTAGACAGGGGCTGATTGGCTATGAGCGGGGTCACTCCCGACCAATGGTTCAACTCAACGCGCAGCATGAACAGCTGCGTGGCGAGCTGGCACACATGCACTGCGTCGCCTTAGATGCCTAAAAAACATTAACAGTGGTTTATGCACTGCAGTTTGCCCACCCTTGTCCCAGGCTTAAGACAAACAATGTGATGGTTTGGGGTCCGTGGATCTTCTGGCCAATAGATTTTTGTTTTAAAACCAGGAAATGGAAAACGGATAACGAGCCGTCTCCCGTCTCAGAGTCGGAAAATGGGAAACGAGGAACGAACCTATTTCCCATTTTTGATTTCCGATTTCAAAACGGGAAACGGGGAACGGGTCGTTTTCTGTGGTTCGTGTGCGTGGTTATGAATGGAAATTCGGATAAATAAAAACGGGGGCAATTTTCCATCACTGATTTTGCATTAATATGACCCGGAACTGGTTCTGTTGTATGTGCTGATGACATTCATTCATTGACATTGACATTCATTCATTCATTCATTCATCATCAATCAATCATGGAGTCCAATCATTGCCCGTCGTTTACACTATTTAGAGGGCCAAAGAGAGTGAGGATCCGGGAGGATGATTTAACTGTGGAGAAGGTTGGGAGGATTTTTCAGGTGAATACATTAAACCACGAAGATGATTAGCCATCGTGCAATATTGTGTATGTTGGTCATTGATTTTGTCGTAAAATTGCACTATGCAAGTTGGGCCATGCGTAGACTACTCCTCAAACTGCGCTAGCTAGCTTAGCCAAAGCAAATGTCAGTGAAAGTTCGCCTTACTGTCAAAAAGAATTAGTGCACAACATCATGTTCTGGTTTGGGAAATGAGTCCGCTTCAGTTCGAGCTGAAATTAACATTTTGCCTTTGCTTGGCTGCTTTGCGTTATGTTGTAGATCTATCTATAATGCATCAACACTGTGACTGTGACACAGGAGAAAGACCGCTATCGAACTCAGGCTACGATGCCTTTTCAGCTAGACTAGCTTCTAGCAACAAGGGCAAGGACAACTCCTTGCCTCCATGGTGTCCCATATCAATTAAATTAAATTAAATCGTAAATTTACAACAAATGACTGCATTACGTCCATCTTCATAGAGCAGTAGTAGGCTAGGTACACACACATCATCATCATCATTTATGAAAAACAAGGAGAAGAGGATGTTCAGGAACACTTTATTCTGATCACCAAAAAATACAAGTTGCGTAAAATGTCAAATGTATGCAAGTATAGTGTGCAAAAGTTTGAGCTCAGTCCAATGTTTTCGGGGGTAGGATGTCACGTCTTGTCGAATTGGGCGCATTTCATTGCAAACATGAGAGGGCCCTGACACTTCAAGTAGCCTACTAACCCAATTTTTGAAACAATATGCCTATATGGATCTGAGCTTCAACAAAACTTAATTTGCCCATCATGACATTTTGGCTCCGCGCAGTCGGCTTTCGCCCAGGCTACTAACCTACCTCATGAATTGCGCGAGCCACCTCTACCTCCAATCGGTCGCTTGACAGAGGACGCCTCAACAAATCATGCTCGGTGCAGTATCGCCGAATACTTCTTTCTGATAAGCCTCTCTGCAAACCTACTAGCCTTTCTGAAATGTCAGCATAAGACATGCCGCTTTACCTCATTTCATGTATTAAATGTCCAACTTCATCAACGGTAGCCATGATTAACAGACACTGACAAAAGACATCAAGTTCCGGGTCATATCAATGCAATATTAATGTTTTTATTTACCCGAATTTCCATTCATAACCACGCACACGAACCACAGAAAACGACCCGTTCCCCGTTCCCCGTTTCCCGTTTTGAAATCGGAAATGGGAAATAGGTTCGTTCCTCGTTTCCCATTTTCCGACTCCGAGACGGGAGACGGGAGACGGCTCGTTATCCGTTTTCCATTTCCTGGTTTTAAAACGAAAATCGATTGGCCAGAAGATCCACGGACCGTTTTGCCCTGGATCTTGATTGATGTCTCAGCACCGAATAAAAGCCATTGGGACATGCGTACATCAGTTCGGGTTGGGGCAAAGAGTCACGTCTCTTTGTTGCCAGAGACTGTTGGGCATGATAGTTTCCGCCGCATTCGCCCTCCCTCTGGGGATGTTGGGTATGGAGCATTCTTTTCAGATGTGATATCTCTCCCTGAAATTCAGTTCCACCTGGGACAGACACCACAAGATAACGGTGAATTACAGATACAGGGGATCCCTGGCAATCTGGAGAACAGCACAGTTCCTCTCAGCGACGGCCCCCATGGGCATGGTGACACGCCGCGTAGTGGTGACCTCAGACGCCTCCACAAGGGGGTGGAGCGCGGTCGGTGAGGGAGAATCTGTGAACAGCCTCTAGTCAGCAGCAGAGGCTGAATCACATATAAGTGTATTAGAACTACAATCAGTTCCCCTGGCTCTGCGACACTTTCTACCCAGATAACATGGGTGTCATGTGTTAATATGGACTGTCAAAGCTTCAGCCATTGCGTATATAAACCGCCAAGGAGGAGTGCGCTCTCTGTCACTGTTACGTTGGGCAGAGGTTCACCTCCGTCCAGGGCTCTCAGGGCTGTTCACATTCCAGGTCACCTCAATTACGGAGCAGACCTGCCATCGAGGGGAGACCCTCAGGCAGCGGATTGATGCCTACACCCTCAGGTGATAGACCAGATCTGGCTGCGATTTCACAGAGCTAGGTGGACCTGTTTGCCAACAGGCAAAACACCTGCTGCCCGCTCTGGTTCTCGTTAGCGGGAGACAACCCCCCGTTAGGTGTGGACATGTTAGGTCACCAATGGCCGAACGTGCGTTTTTTTATTTTTTTCGTTCCCTCTCCTTCAGCATATGCTGAGCAGGATAATGGACGAGGGCAGGGAATTAATATTAGTAGCTCCCCATTGGCCCAATCGACCATGGTTCGCGGATCTGAACAGAATGTCAGTGCGCCCTCCCTGGGAGGGATTTCCTGACGCAGGCGCACGGCACAATATGGCATCCCTGACCGGGGCTGTGGCAGCTCAGAGCCTGGCACCTGAAAGGAGCAGGCTCATAGCTTCGGGGCTGTCAGATGCTGTGGTGTCCACAATACAGAGTGCTCGGGCTCTGTCGACACGCTCCCTCTATACGCTGAAGTGGCGCAGGTTTGATCAATGGTGTGTCTCACGTCAGTGCGACCCCTTCAATTGTGCGCTGAGCGTCATTTTGGAATTTCTGCAGTTATTTGATGAGGGGAAGGCTGCTTCCATTCTCAAAGTATGCCTGGCGGCTATTTCGGCCTGCCATGCAGGTATCAATGGTAAAACCCCAGTTAATCACCCTTTAACGTCACGCTTTATGGTTGGCATTAGGCGTCTCAGAGTGCCTGAAAGGCACTTCGTACCCTCATGGGATCTGCTGGTGGTTTTACGCGCTCTCACAGGGCCTCCGTTCGAGCCCCTTGAGACGGTAGACATGAAATTTGTCTCATTTAAAACCGCGCTGTTGCTGGCTCTGGTGTCAGCAAAACGCGTGGGTGATTTGCGAGCTCTGTCAGTCAGCGCATCGTGCCTTCAGTTCGCGATCGCTGGTGACAAAGTGGTTATGTGACCGAATGCTGCTTACACACCTAAAGTTGTGTCAAATCAAGTAATTGAGTTGGCAGTATTTTCGCCTCCTCCTATCGCTTCGGCGGAGGAGGAGCGCTTGAATAAACTTTGCCCAGTGCGCGCCACTTAGCTAGGGAACAAGACATAACAAGCGTTGCGTGTACAGTGTCCCTTTTCCTTGGAGTGGGTGTGTTTTATGTTACGCTCAATTGTCCAAGAGAACGAAGATGCATCAGGCTCTCCTGAGGGAGCGGGCTCAGAAGATGATTGACGCATCTCAGCCTTCCCGCGTGAATTAATAGTGTTTCGAATTGGATCCGTGACTACGTCACGTCCCATGTTGTTATGTCTTGGTCCCTAGCTAAGGGAACCGAGGTTACGTAAGTAACCGAGACGTTTTCGTGTCAACCCCGGTGTGAAAATGACTGTTGCTGTTTGTCCTCTTATAATTGAGAGGCTAAGTCGTTTTCCAGGATATTTAAAAGATATTAAAACTTACAGTATATTTGAACCATCACTCTGTCTCTGAGCTTTTTGGGCCAAACCCACAACTTTGACGGCTGATTCCGTCACAGGTTGGCCAATTTCTAAATGAGTTAAAAAAGGAATACAGAAAATTAGAACTTTCATAAAGCAAGAGGCAAGAAGCAAGAGGATTAGAGCAGTACGTGTTTTTTTTTTGTATGCATGAGTTATCAGTCATTTCTGCAATACAAATATGACCGAGGATAAAAATACAATAAATTACCCTTCCCTCTGTATTACTTTGCTAACTGCTCATCTTACACGTGTCAATTTTTGACATGTGACTTATCAAACACTGAAGGCACACAAAACTGTGTATACACTTTTATTGTCAGAAAGATTGCTAGAATGAATGCCATAGAGCTTTTTAAACATAGTTAATAAATGTAATGGCTGGTACATAGGTAATAAATACAAGGTATTTTATAAATACAAAGGTATATTAAAAACATTGATTACAAAATTACACTTTGTGCCATCAATTGCCATACTGTTAACAAAGGAACACTTTATATATGTGTGTAACCTTTTATTCTCTAAATACAGTGTAACATTTGTTCAGACGTTACAGGTATTTGGCGTACAGAAGTTTTGTTAGCTGGTGTTGGGGCTATCTGGGCCGAAGAATCAGAGTGGTCCTGCCCTCTTGCGTTGTGCTCCAGATACGCAGTGTTCCCTGATGCACAGGGAAGGTATACGGGGTTCAGACCTGCCCTCCATTGAACCTGGACACATAGCGGTCTATAACTTCCTGCTTGTCAGGTTTCTCAAACTGGGCAGAGAGAAAGGCCGGTATTGGGATCTTCAGCAGCTCATTCACATATGGGGCCGGGTTCTGAAAAACCTCGTCAAAGATGAGGTCCAAGAGGTTATCCACGTACCCTGTAATACAAAAAAATTATCCAAAACTTTTGCATTGTTGCACATTTTTGTATATTATTTTATTTTATAATTATTTTGTAATTATATTATTCTATTTATTATGAAGACTATTTAAAAAGACAGAAGTTAATGTTATGTTATTTATGTTTCACATACTGTTTGTACATTGTTTGATTTTGTGGAATTTGAAATAAAGCCTGTGCCACTCACGGAAGGTTGGATCTGCTTTCAGAGGCTTTGCAGTGCACTCGCCCTTCTTATATTTTAGGAGGTTCACTTTAAATAGCGGCTCACCAGCTGAACTTGTTGCTTGGGGACGCCCAGCATTTTCATTGAGTCTTTGGGGAGAAAATAATACTTATAAGAGCATGTGTGTATGGGTGTATAATAGTTAGTATAATACATAATAGGTATACATTTCTTTGAAAAAATGATCGTACTGTTACCTGCATAACATTCCAAGAAAAGGAAAGACTACGTTTTTGGGCGCAAAACGCAGAATGAGGCTGTGGAAAGCCTCCAACGACGAGGTCTGGTAGTGAGGGCTCAGCTTCCCCACATCTTTCAGGACCCTCCTGTTAGTCAACGCCTTCTCTAACTTGAAGAAGGCTGGTGTCCCTTTAAAAAAAAAAAAAAAAAAAATGTGTTTATACATGTACATGTACAGATAAACACAAGCCTTACATTTACAATGCAAATTGGGTGAACATACCTGCTTTCAACCATTTGCTTTTGTCCCTTGAAATGCGTGGCGGATGCAAACACTGTGGGAAGAGAGGGTCATCATGGGAGTGGATGTCTTGGACATGGTTCAGGATGGAGGTCCACTTTGCCTCTCTCTCTGGCCCTGATGTTGAGGTAGCTGCTACCCAGTAGATGTGTTTTTCTATGCTGGGGAGCCACTTCCTCAGTTTTTCACAGTCTTTGTTCTGGGCAATCTTGACAAGTGTCTTGGCCAGTCCTAATGATACAAATTTACATTTTAGTCATGCACCGACACATTATCATCATCATTATTTATTCAGGGAGAATTGACTGAGCACAGGGCTCTTTTGCAGCAATGCCCTGATTGAGGGTACACAATATAGATGAACAATAAATAAACAAACCATAACAAAACAAAACAGACAAAATAAATAAACAAAACACATACAACTCAGAAATTAATTATAAAAATGTATGTTATACATTGAAAAATGTATCCCCACATAAGGTCTAAATAATGTTACTAACAGGGCATGCCTTCAATGTATTGTATGAGTGAGTGTATTTATTAATTGCCAATTATGAAAATGTTCTGCTCCGATTATAGAATAAGGAAATCACCAGTTTGTGATCATTATTGATGTGCTCCAAAACTTTGATAATGAACCAAAGTGGTATGTGGAGACAGCATACATAGATTAACCAACATAGATTTTTCACATGTGAACAGGGACTTTCTGAGCCTGATGAGCCACCTGGTACACACACAGGAAATAATACCTTTTTCCATGTGCCAAACATCGTAGTAGTGTGTGATGTTTTCCTCCCTCAGGAATTTCTGGATTTGAGGGTGGCGGTCTGTGACAAGGCAATCCAATGTCACACCTCGTGCCGCCAAGAGGGCAAGACTCCTTTTCAGACCCTCTTTCTCCATGTGATAACTCCCTCCCACTTCATTGCTCTGATTATAAAGCAATGATAGACCAGCTTTATTTCTGTACTTTGTTCACATATCAAACAATGTTTATTGTTTGTCAATTTATTTAATTGCATTTTCATTATTTCAGTAGTCATGACTATCTTCCTCCCTCAGTTTGTGACCATGCCCCCCCCCCCCCCCCCCCCCCCCCCCCCCTAGCTTAGTGTAGACATTGGAGTTTATGTGACTCACCTGAACCAGCTGCAGATCAATAATATGGTTGTTCTTCTGGTCCATCATCGAGTAAGTGCCATACTTGGCACAATGTCCTTGTATGATAAGTTGTTTTCTGAGGAGCCCTTTGTCTAAACAAAGATATTTTCATTAAAAAGTAACTGTCAGTATTACATACCTGGGGAGTCAGCCCTCAAGTCACCACCTAAGATGACTTTCTGTTGCTGGCATAACTTGTCCAACATGCCATCCTGTGCGGTTTTCCAGCTGTGCACGATTGCGGCCTCTATACAGTCCCACTCACTATTATTGGCACCCCTAGTGAATATGAGCATACAGGCTATGAAAAAATATGTCTTTGCTGTTTTTCCTCTTAGTCTTTCACTCAAAATATTCACAAAAATCTTACCTTTTCATTGAAGTAAAATTATTGAAAGAAAAAACAACTGTTGAGATTAAATAAATATTTTTCCCAAAAACATGTGTGCCACTATTATTGGCATCCCTAGAACAATCTTATAATTGAAATCTAACTGAAGTATATTTCCAGTCATGTTTTACATTTTTAAGTTCACCTGTTTAATTATGAACTCTTAAGAGGTTAACCATGACTTCCTGTTCCACTGGCGTACAAATATGAGGTGACCCAGGCCAAATTTCATTAGTCATTCATCACAATGGGAAATACCCAAGAAGACAGTGACGATGTGCGATGAAAAGTTGTTGAGCTGCACAAATCAAGAAATGGACACAAGAAAATCTCTGAACAGTTAAAAATACCCATTTCCACTATCATGGAAATAATAAAGAAGTTTAAAGCGTCAGGAGATGTTAAGAATCAGCCTGAAAGACGACGTGTGTGTACATAGACCCCACGCACCATGAGGAGGATGGTTCGACTGGCAAAATATTCTCCAAGGTACACAGCTGGAGAATTGCAGACATTAGTTGAGTCTTGGGGTCAGAAAGTCTCCAAAACTACCATCAGACGCCACCTACATCACCACAGGTTGTTTTGGAGGGTTGCCAGAAAAAAGCCTCTGCTGTCAATCAACAACAAACTAAAGTGCCTACAGTTTGCCAAATGTAAGTCAGACTTACAATGGGACCGAGTGAAATGGTCAGATGAGCCCAAAATAAAGCTTTTTGGCAACAAACAACAAAGGTGGGTTTGGCGTAGACAGAAAGATAGCCATACAGAAAAGCACCCCATACCCACTGTGAAGTATGGTGGCGGATCTTTGATGTTGTGGGGCTGATTTTCTTCCAAAGACCCTGGACATCTTGTTAGGATACATGGTATCATGGACTCCATGGAAACCTAACAGCCCCCTCCAGTAAGCTTAAAATGGGCCGTGGTTGGACCTTCCAGCAGGACAATGATCCAAAGCATACCTCAAAATCGACACAAAAATTGTTCACCGACCGCAGAATAAAGGTTTTGCCATGGCCATCACAGTCCCCCGACCTAAACCCCATAGAAAATCTGTGGGATGAGCTGAAGCCGAGTCTACAAGCGTTGACCTCAGAATCTGGACAGATACTGTATGTAGGAATGGTGTCAGATCCCGTGCCATGTGTTCACCAACCTCATCACGCATTATAGGAGAAGACTCAGAGCTGTTATCTTGGCAAAGGGAGGCTGCATAAAACATTTAATTAAGGGGTGCCAATAACTGTGGCACACATGTTTTGGAGAAAAATATTTATTTAATGTCAAAAATTTCTTTCAATTATTTTACCTCAATGAAAAGGTAAGATAATTATGAATATTTTGAGTGGAGGACCAAGAGGAATAACAGCAAATACATATTTTTTCATAGCCTGTTTGCACATATTCACTAGGGGTGCCAATAATGGTGAGCAGGACTGTACATCCGGGCGTGCCTTCGAAATGTGTCGTACTGAAACATACTCAACTGCATTGCCCGGAATATCTGAGGTTGAAAAAGACACAGGGCTCTTTTCTTTAGTACTGCTTTTTGGATTGTGTGTATAGATACAAATGACCGCATATACTGTATATATAATTTCACTTCAGAAAATTCAGATGATAGTATTCCATGTTCAATTAATTACTACAAGTGAATTTAGTTGTGAATAAAAGTAAAGTCAATTAACAATTACCTTTTCCAATTTGAAAAAAGATGCACCAGTGGCATACACTGCAGCTGACAGTTGGAGGTTCCCAACAGGAGTGCTACCAAGAATAGGCTGACTTTTCCATTTTCTGTAGAACTCACAGTGTGGGCACTTCTGTTCTACAGAGAGGAATGTGCCAACCCTTCTTTTTTGCACATCTGTCACCCGCTGACACATAGGGCTCAGCTCAAACAGCTCCAGGAGGCAGTTTTCATAGACAATATATGTTGGTGTCTTATGAACAGGGTTGGATTCCATCCTATTAGAAAGACAAAGATTTCATCAAAAAATGTATCATAAAATAAGTGTAGGAATGTTATCCATGTGATTTAGATTAAATACTAAGTCACTCACGTCACATCTTCTGACTCAGTCAAGACTGTGACTGAGTCATCAGGGTCATAGGTAGAGTCATGTGGCTCTCCTAAGTCCATACTGGAAGTTCCCTCAAAAGGGCTGTCCTCTTCCTCTTCCTCATCCAAGCGAGGTCTCTTACTTGGCCTCTTAATTGGTGTTGATGTCAGGTATGGCTGTGATGCTTTGAAGGCCACAGCTGATGTTCCAACACCAACATCAGTGCAGGGAACAGTCTTCTGTGTACGGTTGAGGTGGAGGCTTATCACATCGCAGCTGTGTCTGGTATATATTATGGCTTTAAAAAGTTTGGGAACAACGTGTGCCGTTCGCGGATGTAGCTACTTATAACAGTACGAAACTAAACAGTTGGTTGAAATTGGAGTTTTATTTTGACCACAAGCCAAAAAAGAAATTAGAGTGTTCGTGCCCGAAATGGTACAGCATTCATCCACTGCCTAAAGACGACTAGGCTAAAGAAATTGGCTAAAGAACCTAAACTTAAAACATCAGCCGAAATGTTGTTATGTCCGTTTCATTTATTTTTTATTTCAATTAAGCCGGGAAAGCATTACCGCTGTTCTACCATTAAAGCCGGGAGCGCTGTTGCGTCATTCTACCTTTAAGGCCGGGAAGGCGTTTGTGTCGTTTTTTCTGTATAAGGGTTTTTTTTTTTTAAAAATCGTTGGCTTTCTCGCTTTGCTAAGTAACGTCTCCTCCGCGACAGCCAGGATTATAGCTCAAAGTAAATTAGGCAAGGAGTGAGTTGTGAGTACTGGTAGTTACAGAATATGGTTATCTGTAGTTGTTAACGATTGTTACTTGCTTAAATGTAGGTTTACTCGAGGTAAATGAAAGGGAATATGGTATCATAGAGGGCTATATTAACACTAAGCTAGCTTGCTATGTTGTTAAAACTTTCTCCAGTGAGCGAGTGTGAACGAGCGAATTATATCGACAACTCTCTATTATTTGCATTACTATATATTCTAGTATTTCAAAACAATAATCAGTCCCTATAGAATGATGTTTATAATCAGTTAATGCTACTGAATCCTCGTTTGACTTTATTATAGTGAATGCTTTGGTTGCCTTCCATTTCAGCCCAGCATACAGTATTTATCAGTTGATAAATAAGATGTACTTGAAATTTGTTTGGTTTTTTATTTTAATTATTCCTGTTTTTTCCCTTTGAATGGAATATTTGACACTAAACTAGTTCATCTGTATCTCAGTGATAGTATCCAAATGAGCATAAAAATATCACTGGTATGTAAAAACTACATGGACAACAAAATAGTTATAATTGTTGATCAAAATCTTATTCCCTTCTGCTCATAATACAACAAGTAAACAACTCAGAGGTTGACACTGTCAGGTCCATTCTCCATCCATAGTGTCCAAATGAGCATTAAATATCCCTGGTATGTAAAAACTACACGGACAACAAAATAGATGTTAATCGTATTCCCTTCTGCTCATAATAAAACAAGTAAACAAATCAAAAGTTAAAACTTTCCCTATAAGAATTATATATTTATAATTATATAGTTATATACTTTATTTCACTTTGTTATATACTTTGTCATATAGCTTATTACATTTTTTTCTACTGTTTTGTGCTGATCCTGCACTTTTACATATTTAGTTTACTTTTGAGAAGGTGTATGTAAATATTGTAAATATTTGTAAATACAAATTCAAATTCCCATGAAAGCCACAGGTGTAAGCTCTCAAATACTTTTTGAATTGTGTTCCTATCTGTTACAGGGGCTGAGAAATCAGTAATGTAGTAGGCGTTGACACAATTGCTGAATTTCTAGAAAAACTTCAGGTTTTGGGGGCTTTTCTGAAATCGCCTATAGGTTTTACAGGCATTATTTCCAGGCGCTTTAGGCCTTAATGGGTTAATACCCAGATAGCAGGGAAAGGTTGGCCCAACGTCGGCAATGGTTGGCAACGTCGGAGTTGGAATTCCAACCTTGGGCCAACGTTGAACTAACGTCAGCAGCTCAACCAATATCGTCAAAATGCAATGGTTGGGCAGTTGACGTTGGTTCAACAACGTTGGCCCAAGGTTGGAATTCCAACTCTGTGTTTTTTACAGTTGGAGTTGGAATTCCAACGTTGGGCCAACACTGACCCAGCGTCAACTGCCCAACATTAACCCTCTGTACCCCGTAACGGCCGTTCTCTATTCTCCTGTAGCGGCCTTGGCCGGCCAGCATGTTATAATGACCAAACACAAGCAAACAAGTTATTTCTGAATGTTACCTTCAAGCCTAATACACACTTTTGACTCTTGACAACATGTCCACCACGGAGGGAGCCGGAGTTCGCCTGAAGTCACTGGCTATCTTATATCTACCTACCCAATGAAAGTAACTTGTTCCAGCTAATTCTTTGAAACACAAGCTATATTATTTGTTACATATGACTCACTTTCCCGCTGCAAAGAATGTAACTTTGTAGCCTCTGATATCATTACCTCAGCTCAAGACTTCATCACATAATAAGTCATTTCGTCAATATGTCAGCACCAAAAAGATCGCGAATTTTCAGCCTTGAAGAAACCATAATGATGTGTACCAACGATAACTCACATGAGTTAGGACATGGATTTCCCATGTTGGATGACATAGATGTAAGTGCCTGGTAAACTAATCATTTTCAATGAATACACACTGAACAAATACATCGCTGTTCTCATCAGAGGCTGTCACCAACGAAAGTTGATAGGTTTAGCTATTTGTGCTAACTATCGAGCACAGCTTATAATTTTCAAGCAGTACGATGGGGTGGGCTAGCTAGCGGTGTATCGTACCTGCTCGCAATTGATGACTCAAAGATAACTTGTTAACTGTATTTATACTGTAATCACATCCTCTGTTATCCATATACGATATTGGAATGAGTGTAGGGGCATTTGTCCAGGTGTATAGCCAACTTGTAGCACTGGGTCAGTTGTAGCACTGGGTTATCCAGTTGGGGCGGCTAGCTCATAAAAAAATATAACTCGGATTTGTTTAAACTTTTATTGGTCAACCGATGGGTACAGAAAGATAAACTTTACATTTTTGGTCAACAACCTGACTGTCATACAGGCCTTGGCTATATTATCAACGGGTTACCTGATATCCTCCATCCGTCTGCCTGAATCACTGTCTGCGACTAATGAGGGGTGAGGGAGGGACCTGACATTTTGTACCTAACGTCATGTGATCCCACGGGCACATTATATTGGATGCGTGGATGGATGAGTAGATATGAATACATCTATAGAGCTCCTGCGTCACGTGACTTTTGATTGTCGGACGCCATTTTGGCAGTAAACATTACGACCGGCGCCAGCCTTGAAGAGTTCATACCGAGCGAATATACGTATATAACTAATAATAATAAATAAATAAAATATAAATTAAGGTTGAAAATGACAGCCACTTAGGTTGGGTACGTTCAAAAACACAAACTAGCAAGTTACAGATGCACTGTAGTAGCTACCCAAGATAATAAACAAACATGCTAACGTGACACTGCCGTACCTAGTCAAGCTAATAAACAAACAATGCTAACGTGACACTGTCTATCAAACTGGGATAATTGAATACTTACCCTTGCAGTGATGATGCCAAAATTACAGAGATTAAATATAAGTGACCCATATAACGCTCCTGGGGTGCTTTTCAAGAGCATAACATCCTACAACGAAGAATATATTTACCTGACTTGCGCTACGCTGACATCCACAGCTATCTGCTCAATTTTCCCTTAGTTTATACTGGGGACTCCCTCAGAGCATACAAAGGGTTGGAGGCTTATAAATGGTGTCAGTCCGGCTTCGTAACACAACTTCGACTGTGGAGTCTTGCATCCAAAAACTTCGGCATCATCACTGCAAGGGTAAGTATTAAATGATCCCAGTTTGATAGACAGTGTCACGTTAGCATTGCTTGTTTATTAGCTTGACTAGGTACGGCAGTGTCACGTTAGCATGTTTGGGTAGCTACTGCAGTGCATCTGTAACTTGCTAGTTTGTGTTTTTGAACGTACCCAACCTAAGTGGCTGTGATTTTCAACCTTAATTTATATTTTTTGAATTTCATACATAGGTTAATCACTCCCAACGGCTAAATGACAGTCAACTGAAGCCATGACTGCCAGTCAGTGCCTGTCAGATAACTGACGCGATTACTGCCAAAATGGCTACGCCCATCGTTTTTCGGCACGCGACCAGCAACTATGACGACAGGCGCAGGAACTCTATAAGTATATAGATAGATTCATGCTCCCTGTTATTGTAGGCCTACACTAAGTGATTTACAAGACTACAAGCCCATGTTGGATGCCACACCTTTTTTTGTTTTGTTTACTAAGTGTTGTAAATTATCATTAAGAAAATCTAAGCAATTATCACTGACATCTGCCCCTAGATTTAACAATAGGCCACTTTCACTTCTCTCACATCTGCCTCATTAGCAATAGTAGCCTACCCTCCTTTTTATCATGTATTGCCATAATGTTTATACTATTTTGGTGAGGCTATCATTTCCTCATATTTCTATATTTTTTGTTCTTAGATTAATCTATATGAAGTGTCAGATAGCTCAGGAGATGAGAGTGAAGTGGAAGGAGCGGATATGAATGAGGAGGAAGAGGAAGTAGAGATGTTGGAAGTGGTAGGAGAGGTGGAGGAGGTTGAAGAGGAAAAGGTGGAAATGACAGGGAGAGTTAGGAGGGGAAGAGGACAATGGCAAGGGAGGAGAGGGAGAAGAGGGGCAAGAGCAAGAGGGGGTGCATGGGCAAGAGGTGGAGTGGGCAGGGGGAGGAGAGGAAGAGGACCAAGAGCAGTGCAAGGAGAACTGGATGAAGAACTTTGGTCGCAAACTCTGACATCTCCCTCCATCGAGCCATGTATTGTCCAACCTGGCCCAAAATCTGCTGTGACTAATGTCCTGGGCATTTTGCTGCAGCTTGTGGGAATGTGTTTCCTCACAAATTTGTGTATATGTACCAACATGTGTGCATCTCTCAATCCCTCCGCCACATGGTACGATGTGACGGAGGAGGAGATGAAAGCGTTTATTGGCCTAAATATTTTAATGGGCATCCACCGCGTGCCATGTCTGGCGGATTATTGGAGCACGGATCTTGCTGTACGTGTGCCTTTTATTGCTGACAGAATGTCCCGCAACCGTTTTGAGGCCATCTGCCAGTATTTTCAGTGCAGTGGTGTGTCAGACACCACTGACAAATTGACAAAGGTCCGGCCATTTATTGAGATCCTACAGAGCAACTTCTCCAAAATGTTCAGTCCCTGGCCATCCTTATCTGTAGATGAGGCAATGATCAAATTTGATGGCAGGCTTCGCTGGAAGCAGTATATGCCCAAAAAAACAGTGAAGTGGGGAATTAAAATATGGTGCCTGTGCGACTCTCTGACAGGGTACTGTCTTTCATTCCAAATTTACACAGGCAAGGATGGCAAGGATGGCACAAGCGGGAAAGGGTTGGCCCACATGGTTGTCATGGATTTGTTGCAGAGTTACCTGGGGGCAAATTATCGTGTCTATGCAGACAATTTTTTTTCTTCACTTCCCTTGGTGACAGAGCTTCTGGATAATAAAACATATTACTGTGGCACTATCCGAAAAACATCGAAGGGCTTTCCAAAGCACATCTTGGAAGCCAAACTGGCGATAGGGGAGAGTATTAAAGAAATGAAAGCAGGTATTAGGTGGTGGGCTGGACCCCCGAATTGTGAATTTAATACTTACCGTCCAGCTGTGAAGCCCATTTTTTTAAGGATGGATTCATAAAAATACACCAAACTGTATTTGCTTTGTTTCCACCTTCGTTTCGTGCACATTTGGCGAACATATCGTTGTAAAGTCTCTGTTTTTTGATCGGGCGAATTTTCAGGGCAACTATTTGAGACCGTGCGTTTCAATGACAACAAGACGTAAGCAACCTCGGGTGTCGTTGTCTGGAATTAGCTTCACAGCTGCAGGGTAACTATCAACTCGAGAACTAAGCAAGATAGACGGTCTCAGCCCACTGACTATATGATCCGCACACTCCATAGTCAGAACCCCAGCCATTGGACTCCAATGCACTAGAGGGCAGACTTGTTTTATTTTCCCTTGGCGGAGTGTCAGAAGATATCCCTGCTATTTACAGTATTTTCTTCGGTGTTTCTTTTTGCTCGACGCAGTTTGCTTCGCAGCGTCGTATGTTGCTTGCCTATACAACTGGATGATACTGACCTACACGTGTCATTTATGTTGTCAAGGAGAATATGAATTGAGTGTCTGGATTCTGTGAGGCGACAGCATTTGTCGGGCATTAAGGTCAGTTTTGGTGTTTTTCGCCAGATGGGTCATTAGCTGGCTAGCTAACAATGCTAACTCTCTAAGTGATGGTTAGAAGGAAATTACTGGAGTGGGTGTTCACATCTTAGAGTTTGTGCCTGTTTGTGTCTTCTCCTTAACCTTAGACGTTTGGCTTGGTGATCTCGACATCCCTTATCGTCCAAATTAATTATCAATTGGTGTCGTTTGACAGGCAGTTTGATTTAGCTAGGTTAAATGTGTTTAGTTACGTTAAAAAGTGATGTCAAGCATAGATGGCTGGTCTAGGATGTAAGCCAAACACACTACATTTAGAAGTAATCAGAACCCTATATGCAAGCATATATCGCTTTCATTTTGGTCTTGAATGAGTTAGAAAGTTAGCTTTTATTAACTCCGTTCAAAGAATGCATGTGTGGTGAGCATTCTAGTAAGTTTGCAAGTGCTAGTAACTTTCTCACAGTCACAGCTCAGCGCCACCATCATCTTTCGTACATTCACCTTCTGATGAAACGCCCACTGGTCTGCTAGGTCACACATTTAAACCTAGTAAGCCCACCTCGTTTTAGTACAAAAAAAGATAACCGTAGAACATTGATCAAAGGGTTTACCAACGAAATACTGAAGGTAGCCTATACCTTTAGCGCAGTGCTGTAGTCTAGTTTTCTGTGGTGGGTATACTGTCTGTGATGGGTCGGTGCCACAGCTCCCCCCCCCCCCCCCCCCCTCGGCCCACAAGCTTACAATACATATGCTAATATTGACCACAATTTAGATGCATTTTATCCACCACACACTGTAAAAAAGGGCTGGGGATTAAAAGATTCACAAATATTTCAGCAGAAGGGATACATTTTTCAATTAATTGAAGCCTTTATTTCAAAAGCATGCAATAGTATATGTATTACTATCTTACTGCATCTGGAAATGAAGTTTAATGGATGGACATTTACACCATGTGTTTCACTTAAATACAAACAAAACAGTAAACACCACAGAATATCAAGATTACTGACAATGGGGGCAGAGCTTATCACTTATTGTATCTGTGAGATTGCTAGCTTGAGCTAACCAAAACACCGTAGCCAGCTAGGTCAATTACCTCGCATAAAATTCTCAAATAAAAAAACATCGATTATGTGTGTTTGTGAAGTGTAACATAAGTCCTTTATCAATCACTCACGTTATTGTCGTTTATGTTGTTATTTACCGCTACAGATTACACCTAACAAACGTGTTATTCAGTTGCTTTTAATGTTTAACAGCAGCGTTAAACGTGACACCCCATTAAAGTCAGGCAAAGTCAGGCAAAGTCGTTGTAGCTAAGTGAAAAAAGTAGAGGTCCTGGTAATAGCCAATCAAATAAATGGTGTTTTCAGTTCCTGCCTGGTAACTAAATCTTAGACGAATTCTAGAATATTGATTGGTTGTCAACCGATCGTTTTTTGAATCAATCCATCGTCTACCCACAGTTTCTTCTAACTGATGAATGATGACTGATTGGATGGTTTCAGAGACTTTTGATACGTATCTTGGCCTAGGTTTTAGTGGATATACGCAAACCCACGAACGTTTTAGGTGGTAATACGGCGTATACCTGCGTATCACGTAGACTACAGCCCTGCTTTAGCGTAGCCTTTTATGGAAACAACGAGGTGGAGCTTGAGAGTCAAGCCATAGCCACGATGTCATGATAATTTAGTGCAGTGGTTCTCAACCTTTTTTCAGTGATGTACCCCCTGTGAAATATTTTTTCAGCTAAGTACCCCCTAACCAGCGCAAAGCATTTTTGATTGAAAAGAATATGTAATTTTCAGCGCTATGCCATCATTGTCTGATTTATTAAACTGTCAACACTACATATGAACATTGAACATTGTTGCATTGAACTGAGTGCGTTTGCATTTTAGTAAGAACCTTGTGCTTGTGCTTCACTGAAAATCTTTGTCAGTCTTGGTGGCTGGAAGGCAACTGCTCTTCTCCAGACACAGTCTGTTTCTCTGCTTTGTTGTGATCACAGTCATTGCAGAGAAGGAGGCCTCACATAAATATAAGGAGTAAAAGGGTAGTAGCTGCTCCAAAGCTTTCTCTCCCAGGTCAGGTTGCTCCTGCTTCACACAAATCCAAAACTGTGTGAGTGTGGATTTGGCAAACTTCATCTGGAGGCCAGTCAGATTACACTTCCAGGAGTCTTTCCTGATTAGTGACAGGTAGCTTGCTTCCATATGCTTTGGACAAGAGAAATGGGTTTCTCACCAAATCCAGCTGTGTAGATTTCTCCTCCATGTCAGGAAAGTAAGACATTCGAAAATTTAAATTTCGAATCAAATTGGTCAAAAGTCCCACGATGACTAACTTGACAGGAGCTCTGTCCACATCCTCACTAGAGAGAAAATCATCCACCTGAGGAAAGCAGGTGAAATTCCCCTGTTTAATCCCCCTGGCTCTTCTCCACAGCTCTGCTTTCTTCAGGAAACCTCCCACCTTGTCATACAGGTTTAAAATGCTGGTGTCCTTTCCCTGCAGACATATTCAGTTCGTTCAATTTGCTAAATATATCTGCCAGATAGCACATATTTGCAAGCCAGTCTGTGTGGCATGCATGGGGAGATCTGTGCTCAATCAGACAGGTGTGTGTGTACTCGTGTAGATCGTAATTCCAACAGCCGGTTAAGTATTCGAGAGAGAGCCATCGCATATCTGTGTGCAGCAGCAGTTGTGTGTGTTCAGCTTCCATGTTTTCGCGAACAAATCGCGCTTATTATAGGCTACAGTTACTTGCCAAAACGATAGAAGACATTCCTCCGTGATTTCCCTAAGAAAAAAATAGTTCTTCACGCAATGCGTAGCAACCCGCATTCTGACTTCAAGTTTGACTTTCCGTTACGTTCAATTACCGGACTACTTGCGGACTTATATGAAAGATGTGAATTAGAAGCACAAAAGCCGTTGCCAATGACAGCGGATATAAACTTTTCGCAGCAGTGAAAATCAAGGAACTACAAACCTGCGAACGCAGACATTTAACCCACATAGCTATGGCCCATACAAATCAACTGAACATTCTGAATAGCCGTATAATAACTATTTTTAAAGGATTTTTGAATGGAGGCTAATTTGGAATATATCTTTTAAAAATCTCACGTACCCCCTGGACTTTCTCGGGGGTACGCGTACCCCCAGTTGAGAACCACTGATCTAGTGCATTTCAACAAGAAGTGATATGCTTTAGAATGGAGGAATAAAAAGCACCTACATCCCTTCTGTTGAAAAAGTTTAGTCATAAATAGTTACGTAGTTGTAGAGTGTGGACTGTGTTACGTTGGTTTGTGTCCTAAATGTAGGTAAGTGTCCTTGATATAGTGTTGACAGATGCTATAAAGTGCATAGGCTTGCCATGACCAATAAAACCCAGTACAGTGGCCCTGGAGGTCCTCTGGAAGTTCATAACCACGGTCACGGGTTCCAAGAGAGTACATCAACGTACATGCGGATCTGTTCGGCAAGCTGCGTTAGAGAGAAGCATCTGCCAAATGCATCATTACATTATCAGGAGTGCAAAACCATCAGGGCTGTTTTATTTGGTGAATGCCACACTTATTTCAAGTTGTGTTTTATAAATTCTAATTTAAAAGAGCTCTTATATGACGACTGAAAGGATGTTTGTCAACAAAAATATTGCCCTTTTCTAAATTATTCCTCTCAAATGAAGGCATCATCAGTGTTGACTGAGCTGTGAATGGGCATCTCATCTCTCCTGCTTCTCTCTTGAGTAACTTATTTGCTGAGAGGTAACACTTATATCATGAAACGTGAGCCATGCTGGTGATGTTTGACTTATTGACCTCCCCAGTGTGAGTGTGTCCGGCGCCATCATGTGTGCGGCGGTGAAGTACGGCTCTCGCGGCCCGGCGTTGATCCCGCGCATGAAGTCCAAGCACAGGGTCTACTACATCACGCTCTTCTCCGTGGTGCTGCTGGGCCTCATCGCCACAGGGATGTTCCAGTTCTGGCCGCACTCCATCGAGTCCAGCGCCGACTGGACCCTGGAGAGGCGCAGCGTCCACGACGCCCCCCTGGCCCGCCTGGCCCCCACCAGCCCCCTGCCTGAGAGGGGCGACCTCAGCTGCCGCATGCACACCTGCTTTGACGTCTACCGCTGCGGATACAACCCCAAAAATAGGATCAAGGTGAGGAAGTACAGTCTACAATCCATAATACTGCAAAATGTGCCAAACCAAGACTACAACCAGAAATAATGAATTGAAATAAATTGTGTGTGTGTGTGTATGTGTGTGTGTAGGTGTACATCTACCCGCTGCAGCGGTTTGTGGATGAGGAGGGTGTGGCCATCAGTAGCACGGGTCTGTCCCGTGAGTATAACGAGCTCCTTAGTGCTGTCTCCGATAGCGACTTCTACACGGACGACGTCACACGCGCCTGCCTCTTCCTGCCCTCCATAGACGTGCTCAACCAGAACTCACTACGCATCCGGGAGACCGCACAGGCACTCGCCTATTTACCACGGTAACACTCACACACATACTGCTACACGTCATGTGTCTTTGTTGAGTTTAGGAGTGCTACACGTCATGCTGTACTACATGGGTAGGCTAGCCTTTCAACAGACGGTATGTGTCAATCAGTCTGAATCAGAGCCAGCTGCAGGGGGCATTTGAGATTTGCAATGGGGTAAAACATTTTCTATTGTGTGAGGCTGTGAGGGACCAGGCAGTCACCCCACGTTGTTTTGGGACGTCGCGACTGGAATGGGTGGTGTAGTTGGGAAGAAGGGTGCAGGAGATGGTGGCTTTCATATAAAAATATATTTTGTTTTTATTTACTGGCTGAATTCTCTACATCAACCCCAAACCATTGCACACAAAATAAACAAACATAAATCAGACACAACGCACTCACAGTGCTACATTAATCTAGGCAGAATGATCTTTGCAGAATCAAGCTAGGCAAATTTCACTTACCAGAATTAGACTATGCACAATTAACCACGCAGACCTAAAAAGGCACAATTCACTATGCAGACCAATATTAGGTACAATTCACTTCACAGACTTAAATGAGACACAACTCACTACGCAGACTCACACTAGGCACAATTCACTACGCATAGGTTAACTATAGTCTAGATTCTCACTAAGCACCATTATTACTGAACACAGTTCAGCAGAGCAAACAAAACAAGACACAAGGTGTCCACACAGCTAGACACAGTTCCCCTTCCACCTCACAACAGGTAAGGGTTTCTCACAATTGCCTTCTCAATGCTTTCTGTTCAAAAGCTCTCTGCAAAATTCTCTCATGGCCATCCCCAGAAAAGTCTCTCTCCATGAACATGAGGTGCCCTTTAAATAGGGGCCAGCTGAATTCAATTGAAGCAATTTGGCCTCCTGGGTCCAGCCACTACACCGCGTTCCACATTATTATGCAAATTGGATTTAAGGGTCATAAACATTTATTTTTTTGTTTTTCAATTAAAGTCATGGGTGGTATTGTGTCTCAGGGCTTATTGAATGATTGAAATCAATCTCAGACACCTGAGATAATTAGTTTGCCAGGTGAGCCCAATCAAAGGAAAACTACTTAAGAAGGATGTTCCACATTATTAAGCAAGCTACATGTTTCAGGCAAAATGGGGAAGAAAAAGGATCTCTCTGCTGCTGAAAAGCGGCAAATAGTGCAATACCTTGGTCAAGGTATCACAACATTGAATATTTCCAAAAGAATTGCGCATGATCATCGGACGGGGAAGAAATTTGTCACTGATTCACAGCACAAGTGGGTTCGTTCAGACAAAGGCAAGATGAGGAATATTTCTGCAAAACAAATGCGTAGGGTCAAGAGAGCAGCCACTAAAATGCCATTGAATAGCAGCAAACAGGTGTTTGAAGCCGCTGGTGCCTCTGGAGTCTCAGGAACTTCAGGATGTAGGATGCTCAAGAGGTTTGCAAGTGTCCTTAAAGCTTATTCGGCCACCCATAAACCCAGCTCACAAGCAAAAAAGGTTGCAGTGGGCTCAGGACTACATAAAGACTAACTTTCAAACTGTTTTGTTTACGGATGAGTGCCGTGCAACCCTTGATGGTCCTGATGGATGGAGTAGTGGATGGTTGGTGAATGGCCACCATGTCCCAACAAGGCTAAGATGTCAACAAGGAGGTGGTGGAGTCATGTTTTGGGCGGGAATCATGGGGAGAGAGCTGGTAGGCCCCTTTAGGGTCCCCGACGGTGTGAAAATGACCTCGGCAAAGTATGTAGAGTTTCTGACTGACCACTTTCTTCCGTGGTACAAAAAGAAGAGCCGCACCTTCCATAGCAAAGTCATATTTATGCATGACAATGCACCATATCATACTGCAAAGAATACCTCTGGGGCATTGGCTATAGCAGCCAATGCCCCAGAGGTATTCTTTGCATAAAAGAAGAGAAACTCATGGTGTGGCCCCCATCTTACCCTGACCTTAACCCCATTGAGAACCTTTGGAGCATCATCAAGCAAAAGATCTATGTGGGTGGAAGGCAGAACACATCCAATCAGGTGCTCTGGGAGTCTATTATTGCATCCTGATAAGACATTAAAGCAGAAACAATCAAAGAACTCATGAGTTCAATGGATGCCAGAATTGTGAAGTTGATCAAAGAAGGGGTCCTATGTTAACATGTAACTTCACCTGTTAAGATGTTTTTGATTAAAACTTTTTTTGATTTCAGTAAATATGGCCTCCTAATGCTGCAAATTCAACAAATGACAATTTTTAGTTCTTTACAACCTATAAAATATCTTGAAACTCTGAGACTTCGAAACTCTGCATAATAATTTGGAACACTGCATTTTGAGTTTTTTAATTTAGGAAAAAATACTGTTCATTGGGAGGTTTGTTCAATAAAATTTGAATTATACTCTTACAGTTGATGACTTGAAAATTATACTGACTGAATGTGCATTACTATTTAGGAAAATCTGAGCAAAGTGTAATTTGCATAATAATGTGGAACGCGGTGTATAGTGGGGGAGCCTGGATCGAACCATTGTGGCGGGGGAAGAAAATTTCACCTTCTCACAGAGGCAAAGATGGACATAATGGGGAAGAAATTCAAGTCAAAAGTAATTAGTATTAGTAATTTACAAAGATTCTCTGTGCTGACAATATTTTGTGACAAACAACCTACATCTGTACTAGTTGTAGTCGCAACTTTGCATCATGATCATGGTTGACACGAAGTTGGTTTAATTTGATAGAATCAGAAACTATCAAACTGAAACTAAAGACCATAGACGTGAAACTAAATAGAGTGGGCTACTGAAGTTTAGCCAGGGATACAAAAAAACGCTCTAAACTCTTTAAACTTATACTTTTAAACTCACTCCTTTAAACTCACACTTTTAAACTCACACTTTTAAACTCACTCCTTTAAACTCACTCTTTTAAACTCACTCTTTTAAACTCACACTTTTAAACTTACACTTTTAAACTCACTCCTTTATCCTCACACTTTAAAAGTCACTCCTTTAAACTCACACTTTTAAACTCACTCTTTTAAACTCACTCTTTTAAGCATAGTCTTTTAAACATACTCTTTTAAACTCACTCTTGTAAACTTTTCAAGCATTCCGAGATGGCAAATTAACTGTTTCCTGTTGCTGTTGCTTGCTACTTGCTCCAGTAGACGGTACAGTACAGACTCCATATTCCGTATTGCTAACCATATTTATTTCATAACCGTGTGTGTGTGTGTGTGTGTGTGTGTGTGTGTGTGTGTGTGTGTGTGTGTGTGTGTGTGTGTGTGTGTGTGTGTGTGTGTGTGTGTGTGTGTGTGTGTGTGTGTGTGTCTCTGTGTGTATCAGATGGGATAGAGGCATGAACCACCTGCTCTTCAACATGTTGCCTGGTGGACCACCAGACTACAACACCGCTCTAGATGTGCCCAGGGACAGGTTGGTACTCACACACACTCACCACACACTTACCACACTCACAAACACACACACTACAACAACACTACATGTGTCAACATACACTAGCTCACACGCGCTCACCACACACACACACACACACACACACTCACACACACTCACTCACTCACACTTACACACACTCACTCACTCACACTCACACTACAACAACACTACATGTGTCCACACACACACACACACACACACACACACACACACACACACACACACACACACACACACACACACACACACACACTCACTCTAAAGCACCGTTGTAGATGTGCCCAGAGGCAGCCAAAGCAGGTCTAGCTACAGATACATTATGTGTCAACACATACACACACACACACACACACATACACACACACACACACACACATGCCCGCGGCAAACCTCACACACACGTCCACTGTAGATGTGTCATAATCTATGTCTATGTAACACCATTCACAGTAAAACATATTTTTGCTTTCAAATGTGAGGGAAAGCCAGCTGACAGGATACGTCCAGCAGGGGGCACCAGTGTTTCAGTATGCTGGCGGTCTGACGTGGCTTTCTCTCTGGAGGTTGACTCATGTGGAGAAGAAGTGTGTTTCATTTGAGCTCTCTCCAGTGTAAATCTCACACAATACCCCAAACATCAGGCCTGATTTATGCTTGCTATTGTTTACGCTTTGCATAAGGGCCCCGTCATTCTAACACAAACTGGTGGGAGGGGCGTGGAGGTAGTTATGTCTGTGTGTGTGTGTATATGTGTGTGTTCAGACAGGCAGTTCTCAGGCACTGGAGACTGGGTGTGTGGTTGTATATTTTCATGCACATTTGTCTGCACAAGTGTTTTATGTGTTCAGACTTTATGTCGTTCCTTCTCTCTTTCTGTGTGTGTGTGTGTGTGTGTGTGTGTGTGTGTGTGTGTGTGTTTTTTGTGTTCCTTGTCATGGTATGATACCGTGAGAACAAAACAGTTGGTATTCTTGGCTTTGAAACATATTAAGAATCCTTTTGTGTCTGTGTGCGTGTGTGAGTTTCACACACATTAAGGATCTGTCTGTGAGTGAGTGGGTGAGTGAGTAGATGTGTATGAGCTTTGAACCTGTGTGTGTGTGTGTGTGTGTGTGTGTGTGTGTGTGTGTGTGTGTTTTCAGGGCTCTACTGGCGGGGGGTGGGTTCTCCACATGGACCTACAGGCAGGGCTATGATGTCAGCATCCCCGTCTACAGCCCCCTGTCTGCAGAGGTGGATCTTCCTGAAAGGCAGCCTGGGTGAGGAACATGTGTACACACACACACACACACACACACAGACACACACACACAGACTTATGCTCTGCACTTCCCTTCCCCCCTCGCTTATTCACATGCACACAAACATGGTGATGGATGTGATTTGGAATGTGATGACGTGGTGTGATGGGGATTGATTGTTTATGTGATTTGAGGTAAATAAAGAATGTTAGTTACCGTTACTATTGCACTGGAATAATGAATCATCTCATCAGTGTTGCTGCTGTTGGAAGGAAATGAGAATAGATATGATCAATATCTCCCCCTGTCCATCTCCCTCTCTCTCTCTCTCTCTCTCCTCCTCCGTCTTTTCCTCTTTCACCCTTTCTCTCCCTCTCCCTCTCTCCTGCTCCTCTCTCGCTCCTCCTGTAGGCCGCGGCGGTTCTTCATCCTGTCCTCTCAGACGGCGCTCCATAGGGAGTACCGTGTGGAGCTGGAGCGCCTGAAGGAGGAGAACGGAGAGACCATCCTCCTCCTGGACAAGTGCAGCAACCTCTCCCAGGGACACACACACACACACGCGCACACACACGCGCACTCCCCACGCAAGCGCTGTGCCAAGGGACAGGTCTACGACTACCCACAGATACTCCAGGTAAGCAATACACACACACACACACACGCACGCACACACACACACACACACACACACACACACACACACATGCAAACACATGCCCACACACACACACACACGCACATACACATGCACACAAATAAGTACACACTTAGTTTAATGATACATGATTTGCTTTGGCCAGAGCAGTGGTCCAGCATTCTCTCAGACATACACACGCACACACACACACACACACACACACACACACACACACACAGACAGACAGACACACACAGAGACAGACACACAGACACACACACAGACAGACACACAGACACACAGACAGACACAGATGGGAGATTGGCTGTGTCTGGTTGCTGATTCCTAGCGCATCTTAAGTCCAGCCTTGTCTAGACAGGAAACCTACTCATCATTTCACACAAAGAGACACACACGCACACACGCACACGCACACAGACACACGCACACAGACACACGCACACAGACACACGCACACAGACACACGCACACAGACACACGCACACAGACACACACACACACAGACACACACATGGATACGCATTTTCACACTTTCTTTTAAACACGCATGCACATTTGTTACACACACACACACACACTAGCACGCACGCACGCACGCGTGCTCACACACTACTCATTTGGCCTGGCAGAAGGGCTGCACATCTGGGGCACGTTGTTCATAGGAGATATGGGAAAAGAGGGATGAGGGAGGGAGGGATTGAAGGAGAGGGAGAGAGAGAGAGAGAGGGAGAGAGAGAGAGAGAGAGAGAGAGAGAGAGAGAGAGAGAGAGAGAGAGAGAGAGAGAGAGAGAGAGAGAGAGAGAGAGAGAGAGAGAGAAGGAAGGTGAGGGGGGGTGATTAGGGGGTGGGAAGTAGAATAGAGGGAAATCTCTCTGTATTAAACACAGTAGCGCATGTCCCTGATACATGCCTGATTTATATATATTGTGTGTGTGTGTGTGTGTGTGAGTGTGGTAGTGGGATTACAAAATGGTTCTCATCAACAGCTGGTTTTATTTCTCCTCTCACTTTGCTTTCGTTTTCTCTCTCGCTCACAAAAACACACACACACACACAAACACACACACCTGGCTCGCTCGTTGTGGTGCAGGAGTCCTCGTTCTGCGTGGTGCTGCGAGGTGCTCGTCTGGGCCAGGCGGTTCTGAGTGATGTTCTACAGGCTGGCTGTGTTCCGGTCATCATGGCCGACTCCTACATCCTGCCCTTCTCTGAGGTCCTCGACTGGAAGAGGTGTGTGTGTGTGTGTGTGTTTTGTGCATTCGTGTGTGTGTGTGTGTGTGTGTTTTTGTGCATTTGTGTGTGTGTGTGTGTGAGTGTGTGTGTGTGTCTGTGAGAATATCTACATAAGTCTGATAGTATGACCATAAAGCAAGGTAACCATTGTCCACAATTGTGCACAGTTGTCCATGACTTGTCCCAGTACCAGACTTGCCTAAATGTGTGCGTGTGTGTGCGTGTGTGTGCGTGTGCGTACAGGGCATCTGTGGTGATTCCGGAGGAGAAGCTTCCTGAGATGTACACCATCCTGAAGAATATCCCACACAGACAGGTGGAGGAGATGCAGAGACAGGTAAATCTCTCACACACACACACACACACACACACACTTACACTCACACTCTCTCAGATCCACACCCCACCCTCACCCAGACTCATGTCAAGGTAGAGAAGAGGACACCTGGTGTCTCTGGAGCGCTGAGCACCTGCTGGGTCATGGCTTATGTGGGCGTCCAGTGGAACTATGCAGGGGTTAGAGCCGTAATGGACTCCTGCTGCGCCCAGGCTGATTGACACAGCACAGGCCACAGAGCCAAATGAGACCTGTGTGGGCTACTTGCTTCAGGCTACTGAGGGTTAACATGGTGTGACGTGCAGCTGGAGAGGTCATGACCTGAGCTTGTCGATGTGCCACTCTGTGTGTGTGTGTGTGTGAGAGAGAGATGAATTGATTATGGCAAAGGCATGACCCTACTTGTGGGATGTTAAGTCCTTCCCCCAGAGTTGAGTTTAGTTACAGCTGTTCTTATCTGTCACTTTTGGTGTGAGTTTCTCTGTTTCTCTAAAAACCCTCCCTCAAAAAACACACACACCCGTATTGGACGTGTCACACACACTTACACAGACTGAAGTGCTTGCACACTCACACACACACACTGTATTGATCCTGCATCCCTGACAACAGAACTGATAACAAACAACAGAACTCACACCTCCCACAAAGTCAGACACATACTCTTAAACATACTGCAGCTGCTTGGACTCTGGGTGTTGTGGCAGTAGCAACTGTGTGTGTGTGTGTCTGTGTGTTTCTGTGTGTGTTTGTACTTTGTAAAGATTTATCAGAGTGTGTGTGCTGAGCGAGTAGTCAAGGTGACATGGGGAATGTGTGGGTTACATTTGTGAGACATGAGGAAAATGAGGTGTGTGTGTGTGAGCGTGTCTGTGTGTGTGTCTGTGTGTGTGTGTGTGTGTGTGTGTGTGTTGGGAATTTGAGTTGGTGTCCTGTGCGTGAGTTGGGTGTTGGTGCGGGGCACCCTGACTGCTTGGGTCGAGAGAGGATTCTCTCACTCACAGACACACACACACGCACACACACACACACACACACACAATTTATGAGGCGCCTCAGCACCTTTTACACATCACTCTACGCCACTTCACATCTGGACACTCTCTCTCATTCTTTTATATCTCACATGCTCCCTCTCTCTACCTCTCTCTCATTCTCTCTCTACCTATATCTCTCTCCCTCTCTCTCGCTCTCATTCTCTCTCTTTACCTATATCCCTCTCCCTCCCTCTCTCTCGCTCTCATTCTCTCTCTTTACCTATATCTCTCTCCCTCCCTCCCTCTCTCTCTCTCATTCTCTCTCTTTACCTATCTCTCTCTATCAATTCAATTCAATTCAAAGAAGCTTTATGGCATGAAGGTTTTGGATCGATTTTTCCAAAGCTGGTTTAACACATACATCATATTACACAAATGACATACACACATATAAGGACAAATAGCCCTCTCTCTCTTTACCCCTCTCTCTCTCTCATTCTCTCTCTTAACCTCTATCTGATGTTCTCTCTTTACCTCTCTCTCTCTCTCTCTTTCTCTTTACCTCTCTCTATCTAACAGTCTTTTATCTCTGTCTGAGTCCAGGAACTTGACTTAGTGTGTGTCCAGGTTTCAGAAGGGTACTGTTTTTGTGTGTTTGCATGTTTTTGTGTGTGTGTGTGTGTGTGTTTTAGGGCTGCAACTATCGAGTATTTTTGGAATTGAGTATTCTACCGAGTATTCCATCGGTTAATCGAGTAATCGGATAAAAAGTACTTTTGCGTTTTTAAACAACAATACCAATAGTGTGTCCCGCAACGAGGTTGAAAGCACAACAGCTGTGTGTATGTGTGTGACCACACTTGCGATAGGGAGAAATGAAGAGTGCATGACATGAGATCTTGGACAATTGATTGCTTACTTGCTACTTAACACGATGCCTAGTCATCACTATAAACTCATAACATATACCAATACTTAACACGATGCCTAGTCATCACTATAAACTCATAACATATACCAAAAATAATCACAAATAATGTACGTTCTAACAAGCGCTAGTGTCCATATTAGTTAGCAATCATATATCCGCTAGCGTCAACTTTTACGTTACATTGAAGAGTGACCTGTGAATGTATTTGCTGGTTCTAGTCTGTTAAAACACCCACGATCACCAAAGAAATATTCTTTATCTCCCTTTAATGTGCATTCATCAATTTCCATTACATGACGATGCCTGTGATCTCATTCATATCTCATCCAGTCGAAATCTGAACAGGATGAACCCATCCTTATAATGTCGACTCAACATAAGAATCATAACTAAATCTCCGCTTAGCATGCTAATCGCACTTAATAGCAATGTGTACTCGCATGAAGCTCAAATACACGATTATCACAGAAGTAACTTTATGAAAATTGTGGGGATATTCTCAGCTTGGCTATGGTATCTGCTAGGTGGCGTCATAGAGATGCCATTTTGCCTGTTGCGTGTTGACGTATCGAGTGCTCATTTGTCAACGGAGCATTTACATTCCGCTACTTCATTGGTCAGAATTGTCTTTGCTGTCCGATTATTTTGCCGGTAGGACCCCGTAAACAATTAATTACCACTATTGTACAGTAGCTACTTAACATGCTAATAGCTAAGTGATCAAGCTATTAAGAAAAGTCGCGATTCATTCCTGACACGAAACACTTTTTCTTGAAATCAACAACACAACGATCTAAACTAATCATCCGTCGCAATACAAATTTAACATTTAGACTTACCTTTAACCAAACCTGATTTTGAATACAGCGGTAGGGGTAGTTAATAGCTCACTTAATACATCGGTTGGTAGTTTAAGAAAATGTTACTAACGTGTTTTTACGTGAGTGAATGTAACGCTTGGCCAACTATTACCTCTGAATGTCAAAACACGTTGATATTTACAGCAGGTATGCCTTCAATACTCTCCAATATCATTTAATTTAAATTCATTGTCTTTAATAATTAAACTCTGTTATACAGTACTGTACAAACGTTTTAGACAACTAAGAATACTTGTTTACAGGTCATTTCCATCGTTTGGCTTACATATTATTTTTTTTAAATGCACATAAACATGGCAGAACTATGACAGTGTACAGAATCTTTTATTTCAATGTGAGACATGAAGTGTCGGGTGATTGCAGGAAGATAGGTCTTCAGGTGGAGGGTCTCTGTATGCTGAGGATCCCTTGCTCCACTGCACTCTTCCTCACCATGGGTTGATTTAAAAAATCTGCATGCAGAAAAGGAAGGGATACATGCAAACATCAATTAATATTAATTAAATGTAGTATCTTAGTTTTAAATAGAAGTAAGATCAGTATCATCATTGAATAGAATAGAGTATATTTATTTGTCATTGCACAAGTGCAACGAAATTGAGGTGGCAGCTCTCACACTTCAGTGCTATTGAAAAATAAAAAAAAACAATACAAATATATACAATATAACTATAGAAATTTACACTATGAATACTCAGCAAAACAAGTTTGAAAAAAAAAACCACAAGACATATTACAAATCAAAGAGACAAATACAGGTTAGTTTTGTGCATTGTTAAGTGCTATGATGGCTCTTGGATAGATGCTGAGTGAATATTATATAGGTATTGGAAGGTAGAGCCTAGTGTGTCATAGTTTGGGAAAGGGGGGCAATGTAAAGTCTTGCCATCCTGGTGTAAGGAAGATAGGTGCCAGTCTTTGGGTGGATGTCTTTATGCTAATGTCAGTCAAAATTCAATGATCTGATAGATTCTGTAGAGCTGCGGAAATATACAAAGCAAACTGCAAAGCATAAATTTGTTTTTAAAACCGGCTGACTAACATAATTCAAACCTGATAGTTGAAAGCCCGCTCACCACGTCAAGGTACAGGTTATGAGTGGGGTGTTAGTGAGTCAGGACAAGACAGAAAGACAAGGTTAATGAAAAAAAAAAAAAAACACGCTTCCACAACAAACAAATCTGTGACAAAGACAAACACAGGGACATACATAGATCATGCAGGGCAACAGGTGAGAAAACAAGTAACATCATGCATCACAATATTGATATGACATGCTGTACTTACCCTACATGCTCCTTTATGATAGAGACATGTTGTACTTACCCTATGCGAACTACTCTGTGGGGATACATGCATTTAAATTATCATTGCAATGTTTGCAACCAACAACCTGGAAAAGAAAGCACAGACACAGACGACCAATACACAGACCACACTCTCTACAGGTAGATCAGGACAGCTGCATGCCACACCCGGGATCTGTTATAGCACTCCTTCACAGTGCGACACACACTGCCTGCAATCTACTGCATGGGGGAGAGAGCAGACAGCCTACAACCTGAGCACACACGCAGACCACACTCTCTACAGGTAGATCAAGATAGGCATTTGTTATTTAGTTTGGTAGTGTACTTATGGAGATATCAGTCGTAAGTTTATTTATTTTTTATTTTAGTTCTGGTGAGTGAGGAACAGCTGCATGTTACATCCGAGATCTGTTATAGCACTCTTTCACAGTGCAACATACACTGCCTGCAACTTGCAACCTGCACACACACAGATGAAATATATACAGTACTGTGCAAAAGTTTTAGGCAGGTGTGAAAAAATGCTATGAACTAAGAATGCTTTGAAAAATGTAAACAATAAATGTTTATTTTTTATCCATTTACATGGTAAGACTGAACACAGCAACAAGACACAACGTAGTTATACTGCATCAGCAGGGTCTCTCCCAGACAAAGATTTCAAAGCAGACAGGGGTTTCAAAATGTGCAGTTCAAGCTCTTTTGAAGAAGACGTTGAGGATCGTAGACGCAGTGGTCAGCCAAGGAAACTTAATGCAGCTGATGAAAAACACATCAAGCTTATTTACCTTCGAAATCGGAAGATTTCAAGCAGTGGCATCAGCTCAGAACTGGCAGAAACCAGTGGTACCCAGGTACAGACATTTACTGTCCGGGAAAGTCTGGCCAGAAGTGGTCTTCATGGAAGAGTTGCAGCCAAAAAGCTCTACCCCGACAAGGAAACAAGGCCAAGTGACTGAACTAAGCACGAAAACATAGAAACTGGGGTGCAGAAACATGGCAGAAGGTGCTCTGGACTGATGAGTCAAAATTAGAAATATTTGGCTGTAGAAGAAGGCAGTTTGTTCGCCGAAGGGCTGGAGAGAGGTACAATAATGAGAGTCTGCAGGCAACAGTGAAGCATGGTAGAGGTTCCTTTCCAGTTTGGGGCTGCATTTCTGCAAGTGGAGTTGGAGATTTGGTCAGGATGAATGGTGTACTCAATGCTGAGAAATACAGGCAGATATTAATCCATCATGCAACACCATCAGGGAGGCGTATGATTGGCACCAAATGTATTCTGCAGCAGGAACATAACCCCAAACATACAGCCAATGTCATTAACAACTATCTTCAGCTTAAAGAAGAACAGAAAGTCCTGCAAATGATGGTATGACCCCCACAGAGCCCTGATCTCTACATCATCGAGTCTGTCTGGGTTTACATGAAGAGACAGAAGAATTTTAGGAAGCCTACATCCACAGAAGATCTGTGGTTAGTTCTCCAAGATGTTTGGAACAATTTACCAGCCGAGTTCCTTCAAAAACTGTGCGCAAGTGTATCTGGAAGAATTTATGCTATTTTGAAGGCAAAGGCTGGTCACACATACATTCTCACAGACACACAGGGTAAGCGCACACACACAACCTCCACTCAATCTAAACTTCAGGACAAAAGCATTGTAAATGTTGGATTTGAAATGTAATATCCCATTGGCAAGTCTGCAGCATGGATTTTTCTATACAGTGACAAATTGTCACAAAATTACATTTTTCCCTGGTTCGCAATGTTTGGAGGAGGAAACCGCCATTGCTGCTTGCAGCTATATTTGTAGACTTTTTCTGTTAGTACCATGGGAGTCAATGGCAGCCCCTAGAACCATATGATAACTTTTTCTGAAATTTGGCACACTCATTAAGGACAGTCCCTTCTTCATTCACACCAAGTTTCATGGCTCTCATTATATCTTGGCAAATCTTTGACAAATCAACACCAAACTTGATATGTCACTGGAAGACACTACAACATGTTGCCATGTGCAAAGGCAACTTCATATCTTGAAAAATGATTGATATAAAGCAAATTGGATAGATTGTTAACGCTAAAACAATGCTTTACACATCAACAGGTCAAAAAGTGATACTCTGATTGAATCACAAGTTCATGTGAAGACACTTGAGAATGTTTAGAACACAAATCTGAAAAAAAATTTGACTGTAAGATGAAAAGTAGATTTTTGGTGAATATTTGAAATACGCATGCTTGGCTAATTGCTAGGGTGTTTCTCAAGTCTGCCTCTCTGCCCCTGCCCCTCTGGTCTTGCGCGCGTGTGCGCTCCAGATTCTCTCTCTCTCTCACACACACACACACACACACTCACACACACACACACACACACACACACACAGGGACAGGGACAGGGACAGGGACAGGCTCCTTTGACACGCGCAAGCACACACACACAACATTTAAGGAAATTTAGGGATGACCACACCCCTTCTCACTCTTAGCTTGAAGCCATGGCCCTTGAGGATCTTCAAAGTAATTGCCTATGTAATATCCCATTGGCAAGTCTGCAGCATGGATTTTTCTTTACAGTGACAAATTGTCACAAAAATACATTTTTCCCTGGTTCGCAATGTCTGGAGGAGGAAACCGCCATCGCTGCTTGCAGCTATATTTATTATTATGTTGCTGCAATGGGAGTCAATGGCAGCCCCTAGAACCATATGGTAACTTTTTCTGAAATTTGGCACACTCATTAAGGACAGTCCCTTCTTCATTCACACCAAGTTTCATGGCTCTCTTTAGACCACTCTAGCGCCACCAACAGGTCAAAGTTGGACATTTGTAACACACGCAACTTTTGAACCGTATGACCGATTTTCAAAAATGAGGTACCATTGGATTCCCTGGATCAAGACGAATTAAACCCACCCCATGGCGTCAATTTCCGGTTATATAGATTTTCTGCTATTTCCGGTTTTATCAAAAACCTTTGAAAGCCTACTCCTCCTACAATTTTTGGCAAATCTTCTTCAAAATCACCAGAGATGATCTTCAGCCTCACAAAAGTTACTTTTTAGAATTTTGATCCTCACAACCGTTTGTCCGGTACAGCCACTCAAATTCAGCAGAAAAGTCGCCAAACAGGAAGTGAGGTCATATCTTGGCAAATCTTTGACAAATCAACACCAAACTTGATATGTCACTGGAAGACACTACAACATGTTGCCATGTGCAAAGGCAACTTCATATCTTGAAAAATGATTGATATAAAGCAAATTGGATAGATTGTTAACGCTTAAAAATTTGACTGTAAGATGAAAAGTAGATTTTTGGTGAATATTTGAAATACGCATGCATGGCTAATTGCTAGGGTGTTTCTCAAGTCTGCCTCTCTGCCCCTGCCCCTCTGGTCTTGCGCGCGTGTGCGCTCCAGATTCTCTCTCACACACACACACACACACACACACACACAGGGACAGGGACAGGCTCCTTTGACACACGCAAGCACACACACACAACATTTAAGGAAATTTAGGGATGACCACACCCCTTCTCACTCTTAGCTTGAAGCCATGGCCCTTGAGGATCTTCAAAGTAATGCATTTGAAATGTAATATCCCATTGGCAAGTCTGCAGCATGGTAATCGTTTCAGCCCTAGTGTGTTTGTGCTGGGTTTCAGAAGGGTGCTGTTTCTGTCTGTTGGCATTTGTGTGTGTGTGTGTGTGTGTGTTTGAGTTGTAGGTGTGGTGTTAGTCCTTTCATGACCAGCAGGGGGTGCTGTCCTTTGCTGTAGTGGTGCCCTTCAGTCCCTCAGAGGCTGTTAGAATGTCTACAGCATCTCTCTGGCATGGAGGGGAAAGTGTGTGTGTAGCTCTGTTTGAAGTGGAGCTACATGTATGTTGTTGAGGTTGTGTGTGTAGCTCTGTGTGTAAGGGAGCTATTTGTGTGTATGTTGTTGAGGTTGTGTGTGTAGCTCTGTGTGTAGGGGAGCTATTTGTGTGTGTGTTGTTGAGGTTGTGTGTGTAGCTCTGTGTGTAGGGGAGCTATTTGTGTGTGTGTTGTTGAGGTTGTGTGTGTAGCTCTGTGTGTAGGGGAGCTATTTGTGTGTGTGTTGTTGAGGTTGTGTGTGTAGCTCTGTGTGAAGTGGAGCTACATGTGTATATGTTGTTGAGTTTGCGTGTGTAGGGGAGCTATTTGTGTGTGTGTTGTTGAGGTTGTGTGTTTGATCTCTACTCTGTCTTAACCTGGCCCAGATTTCTATTCAAGCTGGTGAAGAATCACTGTCCGTGTTTGTGTGTGTGCGTCTGTGTATGCGTGCATGTGCGTCTGTGTGCGCGTCCGTCTGTGTGTGCGTCTGTGTGTTTGTGCGCGTGCAGTCCTCGCTCTTATCCTCCCTCATTTCCTCCCTTCTTCTTCCTTGTATCTTTTCTTTCCTTCTCTTATACTTGTGCTATGCTGTTTGATGTCTGTTCTCTCTCCCTCTCTCTCTCCTTCCCCTTCTCTCTGCCCCCGTCTCTTCCTCTGTTTCCTCTTTCTCCTCGTTCTCTCATGATCTGTCTCTTCTCTCCTTGTTAAAATTCTTTCAGATACTCAAAGAGGGGGTGTGTGTGTGTGTGTGTGCGCGCGTCTGCAGTTTTGTGAGTGTGGTTGTGTGTGAGAGAAAGTGTTCTCATCAGTGGGTGATCTGTGGGACACACACACACACACACAAATACAATTGAACGATTGTTGAAAGAGTCTGTGTGTGAGGATAGGTTTAAAGAGATGGATCTTGTAGAGTTTACGTGTGAGAGTGGAGAGAGATTCTCACTGTGTGTGTTTTAGTAAAACGGTGTGTGTGTTGTATAGATATTGATGATATTTGATGTGACAGAGCGTCTGGTTGGCAGGATATGAGCCTTCCTGCTGCCGCCACTCAATGACCCCCCTCAGTAAACAGCCTGTGTGTGTGTGTGTGTGTGTGTGTGTGTGTGTGTGTGTGTGTGTGTGTGTGTGTGTGTGTGTGTGTGTGTGTGTATGTGAGTGTGTGCGCGCGTCTGTGCGCGTGTGTTTAATAGCTGGTCTGCCGCTGCCCTTCTCTTTTTTTGACCCCCACATGTCACTCATTAAGACATGCAGGTCAGCCACGCGACTGAGTGTGTGAATACAATCATTAAAGTGTGTGTGTGTGTGTGTGTGTGTGTGTGTGTGTGTGTGTGTGTGTGTGTGTGTGTGTGTGTGTGTGTGAGTGAAAGTGTGTGCTTATGGGCTCCTTTCAGTCTCAGGGCTGTTCCAGCTGAGTGTTTACAACTACTGGGGTCTGCTACAACCCAGCTCACCCCTTAATACACACGCTCACACACACACAGGCCTACTCACTTACACGTAAACACTTACACACACACACACGCTCACACACAAACACGCTTACACGCACACACACTTCATGACTCTCTTCATGACACACACATCCGTCCTGGACAGACCTGGATGGAAGGGTAGAAAAAGAGTTTTTTCTCTGTATGTGTGATGCGTGCTAACTGTGTGTGTGTTGTGTGTTGACTGTGTGTGCTCACTGTGTGTGTGTTGTGTGCTGACTGTGTGTGTGTTGTGTGTTGACTGTATGTGTGTTGCGCGCTGACTGTGTGTGTGTTGTGTACTGACTGTGTGTGAGTTGTGTGCTCACTGTGTGTGTGTTGCGTTCTGACTGTGTGTGTGTGTGTGTTGCGTTCTGACTGTGTGTGTGTGTGTGTTGCGTTCTGACTGTGTGTGTGTGTGTGTGTGTGTGTTTTTTTCTCAGGCGCGCTGGTTCTGGGAGGCCTACTTCAGCTCCATGAAGGCCATTGGACTGACGACCCTCCAGATCATCAACGACCGCATCTACCCCTACGCTGCACGCACCTACGAGCAGTGGAACAACCCGCCCGCAGTGGTACAGACACACACACACACACACACCCATGCAGCCTGCACCTACACACACACACTCACGTTCTCTCTGTCTTTCTCTGTCTGCGCCTCTCTCTTTTGAACTTCCGCTCTCTTTAACACACACACACTCACTCTCATCCTTCATGGTTTGTGGAATGGTGTTGACAGTGATTGGTGAACTGGTGATTGTGTGTGTGTGTGTGTGTGTGTGTGTGTGTGTGTGTGTGTGTGTGTGTGTGTGTGATCTCTTTGATGCCAGAGTTCTGACTCTGAAGGGATCTGGTTGTGCCTTCATCTCTGTCTCTGTGTGTGTGCATGCGTCTGTTGTGACAGACAGACAGAAACATTTACTTACTCTGAAGTTGGCTGACAAACCACATTAGCATCACTAGCTAACAGTAAGCTCATTAGACCTTTTGATGGTTCAAACTGTTGGTGTAAACATAACTGTCTTATCCTATATCTCACTGCCTATATATATATATATTTATACCTTTATCTATATATATCTTGCACATATGAACTTACACTCTCTCACACTCACTCTCACACAGATTCTCTTTCTCTCATTTACCCTCGCTCTGTCATTCATTCACACACAGTCTCACACATTCACACACACGCTCTCTCTCCTCGCTCTCTCTTCTTCTCTCACATACACATACACACACACACTTTCTCTCTCTCTCTCTCTCTCTCACACACACACACACACGCAGTGGCTGGCTCCAGTCTGTGTCTGACTTTTTCCTCAAGGATTAATGGCTGAAAATCCCAAGAGGGGAACAAACAAACAGATAAACAAGCAAACAGTTGACAGACAGGCAGACAGAGACAGACATACTGGAGCTGACTGACAGACAGACAGACAGACAGACAGATTTGTAGGCAGGCAGACAGAAAGGAAGGCAGGCAGAGAGATAGATTTAGAGACAGATATACAGAGGCCGACAGACAGACAGGCAGGAGCTTTCAGGGCTTTTCTGCAATAGTAATACTGTGAGCTGCTCATGAAGTAGGATCATGTAAGAGACACACACACACACACATACACACACACACACACACCTCATCATCTTTTTTTGTTTTCCTCTTTCTCTCTCTCTCTCCCAATCCCTCTTTATTTCTCTCTTTCTCCCCATCCCTTTTTCTCTCTCTCCCACTCTTTCTCTCTCTCTCCCCATCCTTCTTTCACTCTCTCTCTCTCTCTCTCTCTCTCTCTCTCTCTCTCCCATCCCTCTTGCATTCAATTCAATAAGCTTTATTGACATGAATGTTTTTTTAACACTATTGTCAAAGCATGTAACACACACATATCAACTGAATAATTATTGTATACATATACAGTTTAACCATATATACGCACATATACATACACACACATACATACACATACACATGCACACACTGTACATACACATAGACACACATAAACGCACACACACACACACACACACACACACACACACACACACACACACACACACACACACACACACACACACACACACACACACACATTATTCTTACTGGCTGTCCCTAAGGTTATGGCAGTCTGCTACATATCTTGCAGCTAGACTGGCCAAATCCCCATGTTCCCCAAGTATGTAAGGCAATCTTTCCTCGCCTGTGAGACCATGGAAGTTTGGGATGACCTGACTGAACCTCTCAAAAGAGTCTTTTCTAATTCTGTCATATTTTGGGCATTCCATGAGGAAGTGTGCCTCCGTCTCCACGGCCCCTAGACTGCACTGTGAGCACAGCCTCTCCTCTCTGGGCAGCCAGGTCTGCCTGCGTCTGCATTCTCTCTCTCTCTCATCCCTCTCTCTCTCTCCCTCCCTCCCTCCCCTTCTCTCTTTCATTGATGATCGTTATCGGAGGTCTGAGTGTGACCTTTGACCCCTGTGAGATCAGAACTCTTCATCTGTGCGCTGTGGCAGCAGGCTGGGCAGAGAGAGCACAACACTTGATTAATCCCTCTCCTCACGGCCCATGGTGTGTGTGGAAGGCGGTGTGGGTGGGTGTGTCTGCGTGCGCGTGTTTTCACTCTCAACGCGTTCTTCTCTTCTTGCTTTTTTCTTTCTCTCCTCCTCCCTTCCCTCCCTTCCCTCCCATATCACCTCTTCTCAGTTCTCTCCTCTCTCTCTCTTTAGTGTGTGTGTGTGTGTGTGTGTGTGTGTGTGTGTGTGTGTGTGTGTGTGTGTGTGTGTGTGTGTCTGCATGCACAGGGGTCCTAATTGAAAGCAGATTCGGGGAGGGTTGTCCACAGAGGGGCCAGTAGAGAGGTGTCCACAATACTCTCCGTCTCACACACACACACACACACACACACACACACACACACACACACACACACACACACACATACACGCACGTTTCTCTCTCGCTCGGTCACAAACATGCATGGAGGCTTGCTCTCTCTGTCCCACATGCACTCACTCTTTCTTGCTCTCTCTTTATCTTCCTCATTCTCTCTCTCACAGGCACACTCACACACACTCACACTCACACAAACACACACACACACACACACTCTCTCTCCCTCTCCCCTTTCTCTTTTTGTCTGTTTCTGTGTTTGCCGTGGGTTCTCTACTCAGCCTCAGGAGGGGCTTAGAGTAAAGGCTGTGAACACACACACACACACACACACACACACACACACACACACACACACACACACACACACACTGCTGCAGCTATCGGAAGACTGAGGGCTTATTTATGGACCTGTATCAGTCATGCAGTGGTTGGCTTTGATAAAGGCTTGAGGTGTGTGTGTGTGTGTGTGTGTGTGTGTGTGTGTGTTTTCCATTTCAAACAGATTTGAAGTCACCTGTCTTTGTGCCATATGTAAGCTTAAACTCAAACATGGAGCTCCCAAGAAGACACACACATCATAGAGTTCAGTTTGTGTTAACCCTCTAATCAGAATAACCAGTTACTTCTTGTACTTCTAGGTGTTTGGTGTCCTGACCCTCTACACACACACACACACACACACACACACACACACACACACACACACACACACACACACACATACACACACACACACACACACACACACACATACATACACACACACTCGTGCACACACACACACACACACTCACACACTCACACACTCACACATACATACACTTGCTCAGTCACACATGGCTGTCATGAGTGTCTCTGTTTCAAAAGCTACTGGTATGGTACTGTGTGTGTGTGTGTGTGTGTGTGTATGTGTGTGTGTGCACGAGTGGGTGTGTTTGTGTGTGCCCTAAGTGAGAATGGAGGAACGTGTTTTTGGTTGCATCCCATAATAAGCCCTCTTTATGATCCTGTAGAACAGTGTTTCTCAAACTTTTTCAGACCAAGGACCACCTAGCCAATAAAAGAAAACTTGCGGACCATCTAATAAATAGAAAATCCCCAACAGACCTGGCGCCAGACAATTGTTAGCGGCACATTTCGGGAATTTCGCGGGTGGGCTCTCCTTTTTTTACGTGCTGGTAGGCTGGTTATAGATATGACAATACGCAAGACAAAGCATCTGGAACCCTGCTCCATGCGTGACTTGGTTATGTTACAAACTATAATTCGCTCACGGCCTCATACTCCCATCACACACTCAGACAGGCCAATGTATCACAAAATACAACGATGTGCACACCGACCGCAGTAATTCAGTACCAACAGTAGGCTAGCCCACTGGAATTAATAAATGCATCCTAGTAGACATCATTTCGGAATTAAGAGCTGTCATTATCCAACGTCACACAACACAGAATATAGTTATCATCTTGTTGTCTCCGCAGCGGTAGAAAAAAACGCTGTTTGAATGCAGCTCAGCAGGCGGGATAATGCCCAATAAGGCTGAACCATCTTGTCGTTGCACCTTCTCCTTGTCTGTGTCAGAGGCTTTCTCATTTCATTTTCTTTTCATAGTCGCGGTCTTAAGCCACCAATCCATTACATTGTTAATAGATTAGGCAACTCTTTATTAGATTAGGTGTTCTCTTCGTTCTGAGTTGTATAAGGTAAATCGCTACTCCGCCTGTTGTTGTGGCAGTGAATTGTTTTCAGCACCCGCAGCCGCTGGAGCACTATTAACAGGACACAAATGCTAACTAGTACGTACTACTACCCGCCCACCGCCCGACTATCCGACGCAACCGTTTGAGTACCCTAATGGCACCTTTAGACATGGCCTGTAGGGGTCACTCACACAAACACACACTCACTCACTCTCTCTCACACATACACTCTTACCTCTGATGTGCTATTCCCCAACATACTATGTGCAAACGCACACTCATATATGGGCACACATACACTCACTCACAGATACACACACACACACACACACACACACACACACACACACATACACACACACACACACACACACACACACACATACACTCACACACATACACACACAGGTCCTTATGGCTGAGACTGCATTGAGATAAAGAGTATGTGGGTATGTGTAATGCATGAACATGTGTGTGTGTGTGTGTGTGTGTGTGTGTGTGTGTGTGTGTGTGTGTGTGTTTGTGTGTGTGTTGATGCTGGTTTGACTTTAACAGCCATTTCTTGTGCCCTCATAAATGCCCTCAGTAGAAAGGGTGTGTGAGATCACCCTCACCACCACAGAGTTCGAGTCATGGAAAAATGAGTGTGTGTGCACACTAATGATCTCTGAATGCACATCAAACAATCCCTGTGTGTGTCTGTGTGTGTGTGTGTGTGTGTGTGTGTTTGTGTGCGTTTGATATAGATGTGCTTCGAGTTGGTTTGTGGGTGAAGAGTGTATTTGCTT
>NC_137916.1:3438327-3448327 GCF_963457725.1 Sprattus sprattus | reverse complement strand
TGGAGGCAATAATGTATATTGTACATAAATGCTAGCATAGGGTATTGGGTAGAGTAGGTGTACGGCAATGCAGTGGCAGTGGGTGCGGTTGGCCGAGGGTTTCTCTAGGTAGACCAGGTAGAGAGACTACGTGCAGAGTGGTGGGGGTGGGGAGGGAATCTGAAAAGGTTGTTCTAACATTGTTCTAGCACAAGTCCCAGACCAACCCACAGGCAGTGTAGCTCTTAATTCACCATTTCCACATAGCCACCACATATCAGCAATGGCTATATCCTGTACTTCAAGAAGTCTGCCATTCAAACACATCCCCGCAGTTTTACATTCAGATAAAGTATTTAACTGTATTTCTCTTCCATTATAAAGCACATATGTAATGGTTTTACATTGTGTCCAGTGTCCTAGGTGTGCATCGTTCTTTTCCCCAGGTTTTAAATAGCATTCAAACAGAGCATCTTTGCTAATAATGAGTGGAGGTGGTGAAGCATTGTCTGGCATGTAGGGACAGTTAAAATGTGAACAGTGATGCTGTATAGCTGTATCATTCATAAGCATGTTATTAGACCAACAATGTAAAATCACACAGTCGTTGCTAGGAGTCCCCCTCATACTTTGTCCCACTTTGCGCAACCTCCCATGACTTTGCAGAGGAATAGACCTTTTACTCCACAATTTCCACTCGGTTCTAATCCCACAGGACAGTACTGTATCTTCTGCCAGCGTTTGAGACGAGAAGAATCTATACATCAACCCCCCTTTGTAAACTGGTCTTTCTGTCACTGCGGGCAATACCTGGAAACAGCAAAGAAAGATGGTCCTTATTCCTGTCTCAGTCGTATGCAGGCTTACCCGTTTACAGTTAGTCAGATGTATCCACGTGGCTCTCTCAGCTATTTTGACTGTGGTAAATGTTGACAGTAGCACTTGGTATGCTCTGTCCCGCTTGGGCAAGTGGAAGTGTTTTCTTTAGAGGCTGGTGATTAGGACCCAATCTCCTGGCCCAACCTTGGTTTCAGCCTCACAGTGTTCCTGTGTAGGGGAGAGAAGTCTGAGAGCATTTCATTTCAACATCCTCTTTGCCACGTACTCTGAAAGTGTGTATTCAATCTTTTTGTCTGTTTTAGCAAATGGTTTAAGAGCTTAGGCAGTGTAGATTCTTCAATACATCATTTCAAACAGTGATAACAACATGCATGCTTAATTTCACTAATTTCACTCTAAGATTCTCAAACTGCTTTTAATAGGTCGGTTCATTCTTTTCTACCAGTCTTGCTGACTGGAGGTTGTATGAGCAGTGATTGTCTATGGCTAGACAACATTTCTTTCTTCGTTGGGATTTAACTCAATAAAATCTATAACTCAATGTTGAAACATCTTTCAAACAAAATAATGTAATAAGAAGTAAAAGAATATAAAACCAATGATGAATGATTAACCTTCTTTCTCATAAAATAAAAACAAGAACTACAAATATATGTCATGCCTCGACCGGCCAGGAGATGCCGCCAGGACCCACAAGCCCCTGAGATTCGGCCCAGGAAACACCAGCACATGTCCCAAGCCCATGCCAAACAAGTTAGGAAACCCTGTGCCAGGTGATCAGGGGAATCACCTGTTCGTGTCTATGGATCCCGCAAAGGTGCAGGCTGTTGTAAAATGGCCAGAGCCCACTTCCCTCAAACAAGTTCAGCGCTTCCTTGGGTTCGCTAATTTTTACAGGCGGTTTATCCGTAACTTCAGTTCTATTGCAGCTCCTATTACTGCACTCACCCGTGGCAAAACAGCCAGGATAAGATGGACTGCGGAAACCCAGGCAGCTTTTGAGGCCCTGAAGAAGCGGTTCACTACTGCGCCTATCCTACGGCACCCCGACCCTGCTCTTCCCTTCATGGTGGAGGTAGATGCCTCCAACACTGGGATTGGAGCCATACTCTCCCAGAGGTCGTCCCAGGATGGTAAGGTCCATCCATGTGCCTTTTACTCGCGGAAGCTGACGCCGACCGAACAAAGGTATGATGTTGGGGACCAAGAGTTACTAGCCATTAAGCTCGCATTGGAGGAGTGGAGGCACTGGCTTGAGGGGGCCACTCACCAGGTCCAAGTGCTCACTGACCATAAGAACCTTCAATACTTGAAGGAGGCAAAGAGACTAAACCCCCGTCAGGCCCGGTGGGCCCTGTTTTTTAACCGTTTCAATTTCATCCTCACCTACAGGCCAGGCTCAAAGAATACTAAGGCGGATGCCCTTTCCCGTCAGTACGATGCCTCTGAGCAGGATGCTCCACCTGAGAACATTATTGCGCCGTACCGAGTGATTTGGGCAAGTACGACTGGCTTTGGAGGACTGCATCCTTCAGGCTCAGCAGGTGGAACCAGACCCAGGAGGTGGTCCGTCCGGTTGCCTGTTTGTCCCAACAACATCACGGGCTGATGTGCTTAAGTGGGGCCATGATGATCACCTAGTTGGGCACCCAGGAACACGTCAGACGTTGGAATTCATCCGTCGTCGGTTTTGGTGGCCCAACATGAGTAAGGAGGTGTTCGCCTACGTCCAAGCGTGTGCTGTGTGTGCCACACAAAAATCTTCTCACCAGGCTCCCGCAGGGCTGCTTCGCCCCCTACCCATCCCCAGTCGTCCGTGGTCCCACATCTCAATAGACTTTGTTTCAGGGCTACCACTGTCCGAAGGTAACACGGTGATATTGGTCATAGTAGATCGTTTTTCTAAGGCTGCTCACTTTGTCCCTCTTCCCAAGTTACCCACAGCCAAAGAGACTGCTGAGGTCGTCCTGAAGGAGGTGGTTCGGTACCATGGAGTTCCAGCCGACGTAGTGTCTGATCGGGGTCCACAGTTCTGTTCTAGGTACTGGAGAGCTTTCTGGTCCCTATTTAAGACCTCTGTCAGTCTGTCTTCAGGGTTCCACCCCCAGTCTAATGGGCAAACTGAGCGGATTAACCAGGAGCTTGAGAAGTACCTGCGCTGTGTAGTCTCCAAAAACCCCAAGACCTGGAGTCGCATGCTTGTCTGGGCAGAGATTGCACATAACCAGCTGGTCAACACCTCTACAGGTATGTGCCCATTCGAGGTGCAGTTTGGATTCTTGCCACCATTCTTTCCCTCCGAGCAACCAAAGGTTAACGTCCCCTCTGCTGAGGCTGCCATTGCTAGATGCAGAGGAACCTGGAAGCGAGCTCGTGCAGCCCTGAAGCGTGCCTCCTTATGCTCCCAGCGTCAGGCCAACCGCAAGAGGAGAGCGACCCCATCATACCGCGTGGACCAGAAGGTGTGGTTGTCCACACAGGATATCCCTCTGTGTGTGGAATCCAAGAAATTCAAGCCACGCTTCATTGGGCCCTTTAGGATTGTGAGGCGGATAAATCCAGTGGCGTATCAGCTCGCCTTACCAAGGTCGCTTCGGGTGAGCCCGATTTTTCATGTCTCTTTATTGAAGCCTGTTCTAACCTCTCCTTTGTCTCCTCCAACTCCCCCACCTTCTCGTTTTGTGGCAGGCGGTCCGGTGTTCTCTGTCAAACAACTCCTTGACTCTCGCCGAGTGGGTCGGGGAACTCAGTACCTAGTTGATTGGGAGGGGTATGGTCCGGAAGAACGCTGTTGGATACCAGCACGCCACATCGTTGACAAGTCCCTCATCAGCGACTTCCGAAGGGGCCAGCCTGGTGTCACAGGACCGTCCAGTGACGGTCGTAAGGAGGGAGGTACTGTCATGCCTCGACCGGCCAGGAGATGCCGCCAGGACCCACAAGCCCCTGAGATTCGGCCCAGGAAACCCCAGCACATGTCCCAAGCCCGTGCCAAACAAGTTAGGAAACCCTGTGCCAGGTGATCAGGGGAATCACCTGTTCCTCGTTTTCATGTGCCTGATTTAAGCCCCTTGTTTCTAAGTTTCATTTGCTCAGTCATGGGATTTCGACCAGAGAGAAAGACTACTGTGACACTCTCCTGCAATTTCTTGGCTTTTGTTCACCGCAGCTCACGGTCTGTTGAACTTTCCTTGTATTCTGTTTTGGATGCTTTGTGGACTTTTTGAGTTTTGCTTGAAGAGGATTTTTCTGTTAGTTTTCTGGAAGGACTACTTTTTGTTACCGTGTGGTTTTTGGATCCTTTGTGTTTTTCCCCTGAAATAAAACTCCTGTGTATCCTAACCTGGTCTCCTGCAATTGTGCTGCACTTCATCATAACAATATATGCTTACTATCCCCTCTTATTGAGGCATGTTTTCACCATGGCTCAATATTGCAGCATATCTTTTAGTATTGTGTGATCTAATTCTTCAAATGTGCAAGTGTCTCAGATGGTTGTTGCAGTTCAAAGTGTTTTACATAAAATTAATAAAAGCAAGCAGCAAGAGTAAAACAGAGTAAAATAATGGTCAACATCGTTCCAGAACCTGTTGTTCCAATAGGCTTTTTGGATTACTAAAATCATAATAAAAGTAATAAAACTTTCTGCTTGGTTAGTGGCCTTGTCTGCTTTGTGGTTTCCCAATGAAACCGAGTCTTTGCACGTGTGTGCGCAATCAGTGCAATTAGTTCCGCTGCCTGTGCGGAATAGTGGGAAGGTAGTGGCTCTGTGTTCAAGGTTTGTTCGCTTGAACCATCAACAATGATTAAATCAGCTTTTGGAATAGGCATATCTTGTAGGTCAGCGCTGGCTGCCATAGTTTTTATCTCCTGCTGTACGTAAAAGTGTAGCTGGCTTAAATGTCACGCAGTGCTCAATAGTGATAAGGCTGTGAGGGGGAAAAAAAAAAATAAATAAGCCTGTGGAACTTTCAGTGTAAGTGTCTGTTTAGTACAATAGGAGCAGAGGCCTGCATCACCAAGGCTGCAGCCACTACTGCTTGTAAATATTCAGACATTGCTTGGGCTACTGGATCTAGCCGTGCGGAATAGTATGCCTCTAGTATCAACTTAAAGTCCCCTCTTATGCATTAACACATATCATAAAACCTTTTTTTTTTTTTTTTTTTTTTAGTCTACAGCTTGTACAAATAGCTTTGTCATGTCATGGATGTGCTAAGACAGTAGAACTAACCAATAGTTGCTTAATGTGATCAAATGCTTGCCCTCTCGCTTCAGGCTTTTTAATAATATCTCCAGCTGAGAATAAAGTAAACTCTGCAACATTTGTGTTTCTAACGCATGGTTAGGAATCCATTATCTACAGAAGTTAGTCATTCTCAGAAAATACATAATTTATTTCTTTGTCTCTGGCACAGATGTTTTTTAAAAGATAGCTTTACTTTAGTGGACCACAGCTGCTAATTTTGTGGCCTTGTTTCTGCTTAAATCTTAACAACGCCAGGGTATGTTGTCTACAGGTTTTCTTATCTGGAGGAACAGCAGATTCTTTTGAGCCAGCGCTCAGCCCACACCCAGCCTGTGTTAGTCCAATGCATCAATCTAGGTTCATGTAGTTAGTGTGGCAGGCTTACATTCTCTTTAAAAAAAATGTAGTGGCTAAACAGTGTATATTCTATATATAATAATATTTTGGGACACCATTGTTTAATTTATTCTAAAACCCATGTATTGTTGGAACCATTCTAATGCTCAACCCACATCACATCTCTTCCTAATAAGTTTGTAGGGCATGTTTTTGAAACATAATCCGCACTTTAAATATCTGTCCCGTTTCAGACTCTTCAAAAGTAATGGGTTATGTGTACGACTGTTTTTAGATGTCTCTTTCTTTTGACAACCTTACTGTTCTGGGCATGCAATTCTTTAATAACTGCTCAGCAGGTACTTGAGTCACACAAAACAAAACAAAACAAAAAATCATTGGCTTTCTTGCCAAAACAAAACTAAACAAAACAAACAAAACGTTTAGCGCGACCAATAATGCAAAAACATTTTCAAATCTGTGTTTACAATTTTCTTCTTGTTGTAGACATTTTAAATCCACCTCTTATTGCCATTATCATGTACGTCTTCTGATTTTGACGCACTTATTCCCATTTTTAAGTGTATTTATGCATTTCTGATATTGAAACCTTTTAAATTACCTTTAGTTTAGGGTTAGTTATGTTTCTATTTTCAGACTCTCATAGTTTGTGCTTGAGATCGCAATGCTGAGTAAACCCGAGCCCGACCAGAAGTCCTCCGTCTCACTCGTTTTCTGAGGAAGTTGTGGCCAGGGAATTTTTCTGGGATGATCAGTCCCCTACTGGTTCCGGGTCAAGGCATCTCAGTAATGCGAAATCTTTAATTACATAAATTATTACTATATTTATCTGGTTTTAGCCATTGTAAAAAGTTTGTCTCAACCCCACAGAAAAATTAGTATATTAGAGTATCTCTGACTCATTTTCTTTATCTCTTAAGGAGACTCCTTAAAATCCAAAATCTTGTTTCCACATTTGTCTGTGCATTTCACAGTCAGCATTTCCTTGTATCGCCATATGTTTCATATCCCCTTCTAACTGGGATATGTCATCATTTGTAGATCCTTTGTTTCCCATTTTCTCTTATTGTTAAAATCTGGCTAGACAGGTATGTCTCTATACATTTCAGACTATATCCTTCTCTTTAGCCCTTTTTTCTTTCTTTTAACAATGCACCAAGAGGCCTACCAGAAGACCCAACAGGAAAAGAGAAAGTGAAAAGTGTGTTCCCTTCATACAAGGCAAACAGGAATGTATACAGAAATATCCGGAGAAAATAGGCCTAGGAAGTTTTCAAATTCAGACACAAGCACTATCCTTCACATAAGGAAAATGGCATTCTTTACACATAGCCTTTACCGTTTAAAACAAAACTGAACGGTACCCTCCCTTCCATCCTTCATACAAGGCAAACAACCGGAAGGTGAACAGTGCTTATATAACCATATAGCGCGCGCTATCATTCACATAAGGCAATTGGCATACTTTACATATAACCTTTCGAACGGTGCCCTTTTTTTCCCCTCAACAAGGTGCTATCCTTCACATAAGGCAAATAGCAGGTACGTGAACAGTGTTATATAACCTTAGCGCATCTCTGAATAGGACAATTACAGACAGGAGTCTCTCTAACTCTTGCAATTCGTTCAACACACGGGGCAAACAGGAATAAATCCCTCCATGAACCTTAGTTCCCCTTTCCACCCCACGGCAAACAGGCAAAAAGTTAGTCACAAACCACACTTGAAGACAAGTGTACGCAAAACCGAAACAAACAAGAACCACATACTATCGTACACTTACATAAAACAAACAATATACTTACAAACAGTCAGAGTCCACCCCCTATAGTCAAATTAAATTCCTTCACTCTCGGCTCTCCCCGCTGGCAGGCCCTGGCCTCCTTCCAATTCAAGTTGGAGGTCTTTAGAAAAAACAAGTCTCGTACTCCTCTATACGGTTCAGGTCCTGATGATTAGCCCAGCAAGGAGAGTCGAAGAGGTTGTTGGAATCCCGGACGAGCCCCCAATTATGATAGGTGGAAATTCACCCTAGTTAGTTCAGGACTCCGGAGCTGCATGAAAGTATATTTATTAGACAGACAAACAACAACAATTGCAATTGGGCTCCCCTCCCAGCCGAGGCTGACAGTGAAGGCAATGATAAACCCTTCGCGCAATGTTTATATAGTCGGAAGTTTGGTTTTCAGAAGGGATAACCACGTGGTGGTTTTCTCACGTCCGAGGCTCCCTATCTTGCAAGGATGGCAGTTTTGCTCAAGGTCGGAAGAAGCACAGTTCCTTTCTTATCTCCTCTGGTCTAAACATGCTCTTGTTCATATGCAGACTTAGTGGCATCTAATATTCTAGTTACACACACACAGAGAAAAGCTGTGCTCCTCCTTTCATAAGCACATAATTCATACAAGGAATATAATAATACAAGTCACTTGATTATTATATTCTTAAGTCATTAGCAGTGTTTGTAAATAATCTCTATCAGTGTGTTTGTTTTGCGGGGGTGTTGGGGGTGAGTACAGTTGTCTGGACTGTGTGTTTGATGTAGGCCTTGGAGTCTGCAAGTCTGAAACTTTTTTTTACATACACTAATATACACACACACAAACACACACACACTTGCGGGATGATGGGGCGTGAGTTGGCAGAGGCAGAGGGATCATCAGTGTGGCCTCCTCCCACGGTAAGAAGGGCAGAGTGTGTGTGTGTGTGTGTGTGCTTCTGCGTGTGTGTTTGATACCAAACAACAGGGCTGAGATGGAGCTGTGTGTGTGTGGGCGTATGTGTGTGTTAGAGAGAGTGAGTATGGTATTTGTGTGACGGCTGACGAAGATCTGTGTGTGTGGCAAGAGCAGCAACCTGAGGAACAGCCGTGTGTGTGTGTGTGCCCTGTGTGTCTCAACAGAGTGAGAACCTGAAGGCACTAAAGGGTGAGATACAGTGTGTTTGTTGTGTACTGTGGCTGAGGGTGTGTGAACAAATTGCATATCTGGCAAAGCTAATTTTAAAATCAACAGTAGGACATGAAGATGATCTGTATATGTGTGTGTGTGCACGTGCGCATGTGTGTGTGTATTTATTTATTTGTGTGTGTGCGTGTATAGATATGTGTGTGTGTGTGTGTGCACGTGTGAGTATATTTGTGTGTGGCCTGATCTTGTGTGTTGAGCAGCTCTGCTCTCTTCCTATTCCTCTGCTGATCTAATCTCCTCACCTGTTCCTGTGTGTGTGTGTGTGTGTTTGTGTGCACGTGTGAGTATATTTGTGTGTGGCCAGATCTTGTGTGTTGAGCAGCTCTGCTCTCTTCCTATTCCTCTGTTGATCTAATCTCCTCACCTGTTCCTGTGTGTGTGTTAGTTCACCTGTTCCTGTTCACGCTCCTGTTGTAGTGTGTGTGTGTGTGTGTTTCGCATCCACCCCACTGTAGGCGTTTCTTAGGCAGCATCAGTATTTCTGTCCTGGTCAATTTGTGGGGGCTTATTGGGGGAGTGTGTGTGTGTGTCCGACACCCCTCTCCCAAATAAACCCACCCGTATACTACCTTCTCATATACCCCCTGGACACATACCACCACCAACACCCCACACACACACACCTTTTCCCATCTCTACAAATGCTTCAATGAGGCACAATGTGAGGCACGTCTTTTCATTCATCCGGTTTTATTTTCTTCAAGACCAGTATTTGGAAAGAAAACAACAAAAACAAATCAACACCGCAAGAAACAGTAAACAAACAAAACACATCCAATAAAATAGAAACATCCTTATATACACACACACACACAGTCACACTTGAAACACACGGATGGCATGAGAAAAAGAACTATAGAAAGGACGGCCATTCTGTACCTGTCCACATGTTTAGCAATCTGGCAGTGTGTGTATGGTGTGTGAACGGCTCTCCAGCCTGAGATCCCCTCACTCTCCCTGCCCTTAGGCCTCTGGGAGTTTGTGTGTGTGTTTGGAGGGGAGGGGGGGGGGGCAGATTGTCCCTGGGCCTGGATGGGGTTTTGCTCCATCCTCAGATAGTATCCATGTCATAATGTTGTCCTCTTTGACCGTGTTCTTTGTAGACTGCAGCAGGTCGGGCCCAGGAGTGGTGCTGGCTCCGCAGGTTGGTATGCCAACAGGCCATCTGAATGCTGAGGAGGAGGAGGAGGAGGTGCAAAGGGTGGGAACAGCGGGAACGGCTCCTCTGTCAGAGGGCTTGGCCACTGTATATTACAGCTGTAAATACTGCAGCACCCACCACACAACCACACGCATGGACTGCACATAAATACTGAACCGCAGTACTGGACTTCTCATAAATACTTGAAGAGGTGCCCTGGACCGCAGTCAGACTTAACATAAATACTGACAAAGTGCCCTTGGCCGCAACTGGTAAACACTGCACTTAGAGTGGCCTTGGCTGCCCTATTGGGCAACTTCCCAATGCTGGGTACAAAACACTGAGGGGGGAAACCTGATGATCAGATTTAGATGTGTGTTTGTCTTATCGTGGAACTGAATGTGTGTTTTTTTGTCCTCTGAAAGATGTGTGTGAGGTGTGTGAAGAATGATAATACAAACCCAT
>NC_137916.1:3420827-3423327 GCF_963457725.1 Sprattus sprattus | reverse complement strand
CTCTCTATATGTCCCTCTCTGTCTCTCTTTTCCTCTCTGTCTCTCTGTCTCTTTTTTTCCTCTCTGTCCTGTCTTAGTTCTCAACATCTGTAAAAAGACAGAAAAGAAAAGAAAACTATATAGAATGTAGGAAGCAAGGCAGTGAGTGTGTGTGGGTGTATGTGTGATGTGTTCGTGTGTGCTTGTGCACACATGTGTGTGTGTGTGTGTGTGTGTGAGTTGTATGTGTGTGCATGTGTGTGTGTTTGTGTGTGTACATGTGTGAGTGTATGTGCGTGCACTGCACGAAACCAAGATTATCGGGCCCGTACACGCTGAAATATCCGTCTGCCGCATATGAGTGGAATTTCCCGGAAACAGACTGGCGAGGGGAGGGGGGGCGATGTGTTTAGCATTCTCACCTCCCGCTGACAGAAGTGCGAAATGCTCTTATTAGCATATTGACTGTCAGCAGTCTAGCCTAGAAAACGACAAGTAATTGAATAAAAATGTCTTGTGATGAGACGGAATGAGATTCTGTCTATTGGTCAGCTTTCAACTGACAAAAACGTATCCCCTCCCATTTACAGCTATTGCCCCATAAAACGAAATTAATATTTACTCGATAATAATTTAATTGATATTCTGTCTTTAGGGTTTTGCTCAGGGGTTATCACATGTTTTGATTTGCCTTCAGTTTTCAGAGTTTCAGATTGCTGTCTTTAGGGTTTTGATTCCAGGGTTATCACGATTCTTGATTTGCCTTTCATTTTCAGAGTTCGAGGGTTGCAATGTACTTTCGAGGCTGTTCCACTCATAGTCCGGAGCTTCCTCTCTGTAATGTTCTTGAGAATCACTTTTGGCATGTAATTGTACAGAGTCGGGCTTACTCTGATACTGAGGTAGTCCTTTCGCAACTTGGGACATGTTTGCCACTCGGGAGAACCTAACCTGTGCCTGTCAGGTAGATTTTGTAATCTTGCACGAGCTTCGCGAGCTTCGAACCTGCGCTCTTCAGGTTTCTGGTGCTATCCGCTAGCCACTGAGCTACCGTGCTGGTACATATGTCTGCTCGTCGGTGCAAGTAAGTCACTGGTTTATCATTCCCCCCTCCTCTGGGGTATTTCTCTTCTGTTACTGGAGCGTGGGAATTGGGAATTGTTTAGTGGACTTATGTGAAGTTTTAATTATGTTCACTTAAAGGCGCCCGAGGCAATGTTAGAGGCTTGAGACTCGAATAATAAACGTTCAATTTCTAGTCTTTTTTACACGTAGTAAGTTTCAATAACACCATACCATTACATATCGACATTCAAAGAGCGAAGATGAGATGTCGTTGTGTGGTGAGAACTGATAAAAAAAATCGCCTGGCTTCTGTTTTCCACGGTAGATCGAAGGTTATGCTAGAAATGGCTTAGCATGGGCGGGATGGGGAAAGATAACACCTTTCCATCCAGACGCAAATTTAGCTAATCGGAATATGTAAGTGGTTTCCAGATATATATATATATATTAGGGCTGTCAATAGATAAAAAAAAAATAACTAATTAATCTCACATTTTGAAATTCATTAATCTAGATTAATCGCGATTAAATTATTAGTGTTTGACCCTGAAAATCAGCAAAAACGCTATAGTTTACATATGCACGGTGAATTTTAAATAAAGACGGCGCCGCCAGTATATTTGAATCCAGCGATATACATGTAATGCTTAATGCTCTGGTTTCTCTCATGTAAGTTCAAATTTTTTAAATCTGGGCTCTTTTTAAAGGTAATTCGATGGTGCATGGAGCCAGCTAGGTGTCAGTTTTGCTGTGTTGAATCTTGATTATTAAAAATGAGTATATATTCATACAGTGTATTGTCAACAGATAGCTCTATTATAATTATTATTTCTGCATGCTAACTATTAGCACACTAGCTTAGTCAGGAGAGTTTAGCTCTGATAAGGCACAGCAATTGTTCACGATTGTAGTAACGTGCTGCATTTCACTTAATATGTCAGTCACTCCCAGGCTCTGAACACAAAATCAACATCTCCATGGATAGTGGTGCAGGAAAATACAAAGTGTTGATTGTACAATCGGGAGTTAGCTGTTGCGGCGCTATCTGTATTATGGTATTATGGTGCACACCGGAAGTAAACAAAGTTGCGTTAACAGCGTTAAAATATCTTAACGCGTTAATCGCGGTCACATTAATCTCATAGATTAACGCGTTAACGCTGACAGCCCTAATATAGTTGCTCTGTCTTATTTGACGAAGCAGTGAGTTAGCTGTCTTTCAATATCTCTTGTCAAATTATCTCACATGTTTACGGTGGTATGTGTTTAAAAGTTTTATATTAGGCTATGTGCTATGTGTAATGTTCCTAACTTATATATTATTATTTCACCTTAATGTTCTTGAGATTCGTTTCTGGCATGTAATTATACAGAGTCAGACTTACTCTGATAACAGTCATTAAGAGTCGTTAACAGTCGTTAAGCAACTTGGGCCATGGTTGCCACTAGTGGGGAT
>NC_137916.1:3408327-3415827 GCF_963457725.1 Sprattus sprattus | reverse complement strand
ATCTGATATCTGTTTTGTGAAATACAAGCATGCATTGGGATTGCATGATGAGGAATCCATGGTCCTTTTTCTCCTGTGTCCCGTGGGTTATAAATGAGTTACAAGCCCCCATCTGCCACTGTGAGTGTAGAATGTACATGTGAGAAGTACAGGAGGCCTATCATTTTTAGCAAGGAGTCTAGTGTGTTATAAGGTGGAGCCTAGTGTCTTATAGATATGTTATAAGGTGGAGCCTAGTGTCTTATAGATATGTTATAAGCGCTCACCTGCACCCTGGCTTCGGTGAGGTCGGTCCTGAGCGCCAGCTGTTCGCGAGCGTAAACGTCGGGGTAGTGTGTCTTCTGGAACACCTTCTCCAGCTCCTCCAGCTGGTAGCTGGTGAAGGTGGTGCGGTTGCGACGCTTCTTGCCCTTGTTGCTCTCGCCCTCACCCTTGTCCAGGGCGCCGGTCATATCGGAGGGGGGGCCCCTCTCCTGCGCCGTCTTTCCCCCCGACGGCTCCTTCACGCTCAGGTAGCTGCCGTCCATGTCTGCTGCTGCTGCTGCGTCTGGGTCTGTCAGCGCCGAGCTCTCCTTACCTGCACAGGTGGCATAGGTGAGACAGATGGGACAGGTGAGACAGATGGGACAGGTGGGACAGAAGCGGCAGGGAAGGGCAGGAGGGGCAGGGGGTTCGGGCAGGAGGGTCAGTTTGACAGAAAACAGGTGAGTCTTCTGGGGGTTAGGTGGGCAGGTGAAATACCTCACTGGACATCTTCAGTAAGAACCTGCCAGGGGAATCCTGGTTTACTAAACAGGTAGCAATTTTAATTCAGAACCTTTTTTGCCTCTTTTCCCATTAAGGATAAAACGGGTCGGGTTTATTAAGGTGGCAAAGAGCCTGTTGGGCAAGAGATGACGGTAGGAACATTAGGAATGTGTGTGTGTGTGTGTGTGTGTGTGTGTGTGTGTGTAGAAGCCATAATTAGGGTAACTACAGTTGGGCTAACAAGCCTTAGTTACTGTCTTATTCTTTTATCAATTATCAGTAAATTAATGTAAACCTGAACTCTTTCATCCTATATAACCTGAAATACACCTGCATATCCTTAGCTTAATTAACCTTGTGCAACATATTGACGTAGCCACGCCCTCTTGACGTGCCTCTGTGGCACGAGTGTGTAGGCCTTAATTGGCCCATTGATGGAAACTATAGCAGGTTAGATGGTGGAGAAGGAATAGTTTTCCAACCGCATACGTACCACATGCGCATACCACATGCGCATACCACATAGCACATACCACATACCACATGCGCATGCGTTGGCAATGGCGGACCCTGGCGGACTGCTGACACGCTGCAAGCACTAGAATAACATCTCACCCGTCGTAACTGCCCTGGTAAACGCAGAAAAGGAAATTATGTGCTTAATAACAACTTTGAAGGAGACCCTAAAATCAGCCCGCAAATCCGGCAGGATATACAAACAACAATGCCGTACCTACGACCCGGCGCCTCACCTGGCGAGAGGTAGGCCTGCATCAAACAACCCGGGCGATTTCTGCGATTACATCCATCGCCTTTCTGATGAGGAATGGCTGCACTTTGAACCTGATGAAAGAGCCTTTAGGAAAATCTTAGTCACTAAGCTGATCAAAGACGAACAGAGGATAACAATCTCAGGAGAAGACCCTACACCGTGGAATAAGCTGCTGGCGATACTGAACGGAATATACCACAAAAACGGAACGTTTTCGGTGACGGATGACGGATTGGATAGAGGAACAGCTGCGCTTTTCGCGCGAGGTCACTCAACCTGCGCTAAACAGGGCAACCAGGACACAGCAGCAGAGGCTCCCCAGAAAGGTAGGCCGCGATAATATTGCCTACCTCTGGAACAATAACAAAACCAAAGCTATCAAAATCATTCTTAATGACAGCAACTATCCACAACCCCCACCAGGCACTAACGATATAGAGCGCGTCTATAACTACTACACTGATCAAAATTAGACAGCTGCCACTTGCGAGTGCTCTGACACACCCCTCTGGCGTAAACTCACCTAGCGAAACACCAAACACCTCACTGTTCACACCTCAGGAGGTTTTAAGGGTGATTGAAAGCCTACCAAACAACAAGGCCAGTGGATCTGATGGCGTTACATATAAAACAGAATAGAAACAACCTAAAAAAACCCCATGAGATCCACGGTGAAACACTGAATGTAGAAACAGGAAACCGATTGCTTGGTGGTAAATATCCGCAGCATGGTTGGACATGTACAGCACTCACGCAAGTTTTCAATGTCTGCCTGAAAACGAAAAAATACCACTGTCATGGAAAGGAGCCCTTATCTATAGGACACCGAAAAAGGATAACATACCCGATGACCCAACGACGTGGAGAGATATCTCCCTACTCCCAACCATATACAAAGTGTTTATGAAATGCCTCCTTAATCGCATACTCCGTTTGGCTCGTTGAAACGAATGTCTTGTCTGACAAACAAAAAGCCTACATAAATTGACAAGGCATGAACGAACACATCTTTTGCCTGAAAACAGCCATTGACGACTTCAAACATGAATCTACGAGATTTTATGCAGTCTTTCTGGATATCCGAGACGCGTTTGGCTCACTATCACACAATATCATGATTGAGTCTCTGGACCAAATTAACCTACCCAAACCCTACATTAATACGATAAAAGACATCTACAGAGGCTCCTTTTTCCAGGTGATTTGCGGAGATCAACTAACCAACCCAATCCAACTGAGAACCGGCATCAAAACAGGCTGCCCTTGGTGCGCGGTAAACTTTATTCTAGCCCTAAATCACTGGCTCAAATTGCTGTGCTTATGCTCCCCCCCCTGCACATCATATCACCAAATCCAGTCCAGGCCTATGCAGACGATGTCCAGGTGTCATCTAGGGATGAGGGGGTGATTAAAGTCATGCTCTCCCACACGGAAGAATTTCTGCACTGGACAGGGCTGGAGGTGGAAAACAGCAAGTGTGCTGCGTTTTACGAGAGGCAACAGGTGGTACCAAGCCAAAGGAGACAGACCACCTTCATTTACCATCATGGGCAACGAAATTAAAGTGTACGCGCGTCATGAAACCTACTGCTACCTTGGACACCGCTTTAACATCGCGGGCGAATGGGAAGAGCAGATTCAAGAACTGACCACGGAGTACTGCAGAAGACAGGAGCTGATCGACTCAAGCCCCCTACCAATAACAATGAAACTGCAAGCCGTGCGAGAAATTGCTCTCTCCAAAATCCAGCACCTCTTTGCCAACATCCATATTCCCAAACACATCTTAACGGAGCTAAATGACAAGACAGTGAGCATGGTCAGGCGCTGGATTGGGCTCAATTCCCACTCAACAAGAGACGTCCTGTTTCACAGGGCCAGAGAAGGAGGACTGGGGGTTCCAAATATAGAGTGGGTGTATGTTGCCGCCAGAGTAAGCAATCTGTTGCGAATGCTGAATGGCGTCGACACAGCCGTTCGTGAGCTTGCCCGAGCTTCACTTCTGCTACACCTAAGAAGACGCAAGGTCCCCCCAAGCTCAGCTGAGAATACCAGCTTCCTTGGGTTCAAGAAAAAAACAAATGGAAAACTGGATACCAACACACCGGGGATCGGCGTACACTCTGACTGGTTAGACCTGAATGACCTCTGCAACCGCACTAACATTCAGTTGCAGTGGAAAAGCACATCAGGACAGCCAGTCACTCTCAATGATAACATCATCACGGACCCAACAACGAGAGCAGAGGCAACCATCACCCTGGACGTCAGCACTCACCACCTCAACACAAAGAACACCAGAGGGACAATAATAAACTTTTTCCGATCGCATATGATCCAACATTGGCGGGGCTACACCTACAAGGAGGACTGGCCTGCCTGCCGTGCGCTGATCACAGCGTATCTCATACTGCACTTCGGAACACAGCACTACATGACAACATACACACGTCCATAATAAAAGCTCGCCTTCAGGTACTACCAACAAAAACAAACTTAGCAACATGGTTTCCATCAAAGCATGAGCCGTTCTGTCTACTACACCACAACCGACAAAGGGAATCAATCGCACATATCCTCAACGGCTGTCCTGCCTACAAAGGATTTTACATCGCGCGGCATGACCGAATTGTGGCACTGGCCATGAAGAAGCTCCGCGATAACAGCACCTTCATAAACCATTCATACCAACGAGTCTGTTAAAACACACTGGTTCTCCATTCCAGATGATCAGCGGAACGAAATGAAAACTCCCATTAAGCACATCGCAAATACACCGGACCTTGTGTCAATTAATGAAGAAAAGAAAACGATCACAATAATTGAGATTGGTTGCTCTTACGACGCCTACATGGACACCTGCTATGCGTCAAAACTGCTAAAATACCAACCCTTAAGTACTGTTCTAACCAACTATGGCTACTCATGTACAGTCATTGCCTTGATCTTTGGCAGCTTAGGTCATGTGCATAGAATGTGTGTGCGAGGCCTGCAAATCTGTGGTCTCTCTAAAAAAAGGGCCAAACACTTCGCAAAGTACTGCTCCACATCAGCAGTAATTTGTAGCCTCTTCATCTGGAAGCGCAGGTGTCACCTTTACCCGTAATCAAGGGCGTAGGTTTGCATGGGGTTGGTAGGGACTAGTCACGATCAAAGTTTGGGAAAGACAAAAAAGTCCCTACCAATATTTTGTTAATTTGAGAAAAAAATGATTTTGCAAACAATATATTTGCAAACTCATTCGTATTATTATCAATACAATGTTCGAGTTATAAATACATTTCTAAATGTTCCAATGCGCCCTCGAGCCTGTGAGACAAGATGCTGTCATTTATTTGGCTGAAGTGGCAGAGTCAGAAACACTACGTGAATCCTGAAAGAGTGCTGCTAGTAGTCTGATACGGTACGCTACTAAATTCGCCAGGAAACAATAACGCCTCATATCAGTATTTCGTTTGGTCTCAGCATTGATATTTTGACCCTTTTGTGCTCTGAAAAGCCACCTAAAAAGAAAAGATATGCCAGAAGTTTTTTCCACCCATAGAGCTATCAAAAAGCCCAGGTCGCTGTTAGTTAGCTAGTCGGAAAACTACCCACATTGCGAAGCTGCTAACCCTAAATCGCCACCCATTGTACAATGGAAACATGTTTTGAAAGTTGTTAGTGTGTAGGGCATGTAACTTTAGCTTGCATTACATCTCGTCTTGTTGAAGCCAGAAGGATAAGCTACCCTACCCTGTTTAGACAATTTTACCCATGAATGTAATCAATCACACTGGCTATTTTGAGAATACATGTTATACTTGAAGGTAGTAAAAAGGTGCAATAAATTGGGATGCCCAAATGTATGTAGCATATAATTCATGAATACATTATTTCATTGCACTGCAATCCAGATGATGTAGGCTTAGTACAGCTCCATAAAACCTGAACCATTACCTGAACATATTACAAATTAATTTCAGAACAAACAAATGCACTGCATGTACTTCTCATTAGGTCATTTTGTTCATTAAGGCAATATTTTGAAATGCATTCAGGAAACTAAGAAATCCAGTGCAGATGTAGTGCAGGTTGAGGAAGAAGCAGCTGGACCAGGGCTTCAGGTGAGGTCTTACTCATGTTTGGGATATCCAAAAAGGACAACAAAAACATGTGATGTCAAGAAATGTGGAGAACGTTTATTTTTGTATTTAAACTAAGGGTTTATTATTCTTATTATGTTTAAATCAGTTCCAAGTTCCACAAGTTGGTAGTACACAAATGTTAATACATTCTAATAAAGTTTGCCTGTTAAATATAACATCAACTAATTTTTTTTATTTATGGTGGGGGTGGGGGGGTCTGCCGGGCAGTGTCCCTACCAATGCTGAGGCCAAACCTACGCCCTTGCCCGTAATGCACAATATGGACTAGAACTCTGAATGCAATTTAATACTTCCTTTTAGCCAAATTTGGATTTTGCCATGTACTAATTTATCAAATCCAAATAAAGAAGTAAACTGTGTGTGTGTGTGTGTAGTAACGTGTCACTGCGTACAGAACACACTTAAGGAGCTATTGGATGGGAACGGATCCGTCACTAGACCTAAATATATCCCTTATTAGACTCAGCCACAAGCAGTCAGGTCCCTGTCCCCTTAGTGTGTGATGGACCTCTGGGAAGTCCATATGGAGTTGAATTCCCTCAGGAAGACAGTTGCACAGAACAGGCAGGCATGGGTGAAGCTGGTGCACATCAAAGCAGCTGTGAAAAGCCACTCGATAAACAGACAACTTGGCCAGTGCTGTTTGTGTGTGTGTGTGTGTGTGTGTGTGCCAGCTAACGTAGCTTGACAGAAGTGCCCTCTCTGGCCATCAGAGCCCGCCCGCCTGCTGCTGTCGCCGTGGTGATAGTGCCGTGTGGCCCGACAGAAATGATCCCATAAGAGTTTCCAGAATGTTCCAAAGCTCACATTCCATCAGGACCGCGACGCTTAGAGCCACCAACCAACCCTAAATACTTCAGCTGCATCAGAGCGTTTCTGCTGGGTGTGTGTGTGTGTGTGTGTGTGTGTGTGTGTGTGTGTGTGTGTGTGTTTCTGGACTCTGTGGTTTCATTGACATGAGGACAGCAGCCGCATAACATCACGTCACTGTACCGTGACACTGTACCGTTTGAAGGGTCAGCATTGAACCTGAGGTTTCAATGGGATGTCTGTGTGTGTGTGTGTATGAGTGTGTGTATCAGTAAAGCAAGGCAATGGGATGTCTGTGTGTGTAGGAGTGTGTGTGTTTGCGTGTGTGTGTGTATGAACGTGTGTATAAGTAAGGCAAGGCAAGGCAAAAGTTTGTGTGTGTGTATGCGTGTGTGTGTGTATGAAGGTGTGTATAAGTAAGGCAAGGCAAAGCAAAAGTATGAATGTGTGTGTGTGTGTGTGGTGTTTGTGTGCTGCCATGCCGGCCAATGCCAATGTCTGCTCGTAAATCAGTGGCTCATATGAAATATTCACCCCATCTGTAATCGAAAATTAGAGGGTTTGTGTGTGTGTGTGTGTGTGTGTGTGTGTGTGTGTGTGACCAATTGGTCACAGCTGCCATCTGCCAAGATTCCCACACAAACACACACACACACAAACATAGAATGTTTGTGGCATGGGGTTCAAGATGGTAATGAGGGAACTAACCCTATGACAGAAGCGGTATATGTAATTTTCACACACACACGCGCACACACACACACACACACACACACACACTGCGTGAAATATCTCAGCTGTGAAACCTCAGCTGTGAGATGGGTCATACATTTTGCATAGATGAAGTGCACACACTCTTCACACACTCGTCACACACCAAGAACACACTCTTCACACACACTCTGTCACTCTGCCACTCTGTCTTACACTCTCTCTCTCTCTCACACACACATACACACACACACAGACATACACACACAGAGACTCTCACTCTCACACACACACAAACACTCTCTCTTTAAC
>NC_137916.1:3375827-3398327 GCF_963457725.1 Sprattus sprattus | reverse complement strand
ATGTAGGCAGTAAGGGCATGTTTATTCCCATTGATTCCCTTAAGTGTGTTATTTAAACTTCTCTGTAAAGGATTTGTGCAATTGTGCAAATTGTATCTTTAATTTATTTAGTTATATGTGTGTGTGTGTGTGCGTGTGTGCGTGTGTGTGAGCCCCCCTGAACTTAGACGTCTGAGCTGAGGGTATGAGGGGGGTAGGTTTTGGGGCAGGGGGGTAAGAGGGGCAGTAGGTGCAGCTTCCATCTGGCTTACATTACTGCTGTGACTGCCCCCTCTTTCCTGCCCCCATGCCTCCCCATTGGCCTCTACTGCCCACTGCCCTGCTGATGGGGTATCTGAGGATGGGATATCGATAGTGAGCTACTCAGACTCCACGCAGCCTGTTCTTCATTGACCAACATGAGAGCTCACAGCCCCACGCTTCTCTTAACATATTCCGCCACATACTGTATATCCTTAACATATTCCGCCACATACTGTATATCCTTAACATATTCCGCCACATACTGTATATCCTTAACATATTCCGCCACATACTGTACATCCTTAACATATTCCGCCACATACTGTATATCCTTAACATATTCCGCCACATACTGTATATCCTTAACATATTCCGCCACATACTGTATATCCTTAACATATTCCGCCACATACTGTATATCCTTAACATATTCCGCCACATACTGTATATCCTTAACATATTCCGCCACATACTGTACATCCTTAACATATTCCGCCACATACTGTATATCCTTAACATATTCCGCCACATACTGTATATCCTTAACATATTCCGCCACATACTGTATATCCTTAACATATTCCGCCACATACTGTATATCCTTAACATATTCCGCCACATACTGTATATCCTTAACATATTCTGCCACATATATACATAACATATTCCGCCACATATATACATATTACGCAACAAAAGAAATTTTACATATTACCCCACAGATATACTTTCAACTGTGTCTTTGGGTCAAAACCAAGGCTTTGAACCGGTTCACGGAACGAAAACGAAAACCAGAAACTTTTGATGTTTTGCTAGGAACAGAAACGAAACCAGAAACTTAAAAACAAATTATGTTCCGGATCAGAATCGTTTACCTAAAATAATGGTAACCAGTTAATAACGTTATTTTTTCGTTCTTTCACATGGTTCCTAAATGCAATATGATCGGTGATTCACTTAGATAGAGAACTTTGCCGCGCCGCCAGCTTATCAGATCAAATCTATGCACAAGCTGTGGCCACCAGTCACTTAGTCAATCTTAAGAAGAGGTAGGCTTAATATTGTACCAAGTATCTCACACATGTTTGCTTTTAAATAAGAATTCTGTCTTTTCAGATAGGCTACGAATTTCCAACGCATTGTTGTAAAAATCTGCAGGGCCAAGTTAATGAAATTATAGCTATAAGTTGGACAGTTAGCATTGGCAGTAGACTACCTGGCTATTGCCCAGCATAACCTCCCCTAGTTTGTTAAGTCTTTATTTAAAACTTAGGCTAATACGGTAGTTCTCATATTTGGCGTTTTAACTTTTTTTGTTCATATGGGAAGACATTGTGAGAATCGTTTCCGGCAGCATTATTCATTTGACCCCGCAACGAACAAATCAAAATGTAACATTGAGGGATGTGCAGTTGAAATTACAGGAAATCATGGAGGGAATTTACAGAGGCACATTCAAAGAAGGCATCCGGATATCTACAACAACTCATCCAGTAATTTTGGCCAGAAGAGAACCAGTACAGGGCAAATGACTTTGGATGCCGTTATTGTTAAGAAGCCCAAATTAGTTTCAGTGCCTATCACTCCTGAGGTTCTTGTTGATGCTTGCTTGGAGCTTGTAACAATTAATGGCAGACCTTTTTCTTTAATGGAGGACTCTGGGTTTAGAAAGATAATTGAGCCCCTACAACAAGCCATTGGAAATGGTTTCACAATTAATTCGGCCAACATTCGTGAAAAGGTGTCAAATATAGCCCAAAGCGAAAGGGCAAAGCTCATGGATGAACTGATCGGTAGGCTTCTCATGCTGAAAATTGACAGCGCTACATGTAGAGGCCGCTCTGTCCTCGGCATAAATGTTCAATATGATAGTGGAGATCGCATTGAATTGAGAACTCTGGCTGTTAGGGAATTAACAGAAAGACACACAGGCGCCTACATATCCTCCATTGTACGCAAGGTACTGGCCGAGTACAAGTTCCGTTTGAAGCAGGTTTACTCAATTACAGCGGATAATGGCGCTAACATGCAAAAAGCAGTGAAGGTGTTATCCTACATGCAAGCAAATGGGATGGGCGATGATGAGGAAGAGAGCGAAGCAGAGACCGAACATTGTGAGGAAAGCCAGGAGCCTGTTGTTGAAATTGACTCTGTTTTTCAGGGACATGTGTTGCGAAGTGTGCGGTGTTCAGCTCATACACTACAATTAGCAGTGGAAGATGCGTTGAAAGACAAAGTAGTCTCTAACGTTATCGCTAAAGCAAGACGCGTTGCCAAGAAGTTGCGGACAAAAAATGTTGTTACTGTTCTGAAAAGAATGGGCCACAAGAGGGCCATAGTTGATTGCCCGAAACGCTGGCATTCCACACATGACATGCTTGACCGACTTTGCGAGCTAAGAACTAAATGCATCCAAACAGAACAGCTTACTGCAGGTGACTTTTATGGTTTGTGGCTGAAGTGTGTGTTGGATACCGACTAAACTGATGGTACCTTTGCCAAACGATTGGTTCAGTGCATAAAAGTACGCAAGCATACACTGTTTGAAAATGATGCCTTCGTGGCAGCATTGTTTGTTGATCCGAGGTATCGATTATTTCTGACAGAAAATCAAGCGGAGATGGCGAAAGTACATCTGTGCCGCACTTGAGACGTCATCCAAAACGTATCTATTAGCTCAGAGACCGGAGCAGAGCTCGCAACATCCTCCTCGTCCGAAGATGAGGCAGATGAAATAGAGCAGCTTCTAATGGCCAAAGAAAAAGAGAAAAACACTGTCGTGCCAAAGGGCAAGGTGTCCATTGCCTCATTGATGGATGCTTATTCGAGAGAAGCGCGTTTAAAGCGCAACGAGAACGTCCTCCGTTACTGGGCCTCCATGGCTTTGACGAATCCAGATTCGCAGACACGCAGGCTAGTGTGGAGCGCGCATTTTCCTGTCTTAAGTTTATTTTTTCTCCGCTCAGGTCACCATTGAATGAGAAGGTCCTAGAGGATATTCTTTTCATTCGATTGAATCGTCAGTTTGGCTTGTAGTGTGCAAACATACTTCAGACCTTTGTATCGTAAAAAATATAATACAGCTTTCACTTTGTTCATACTAATGATGGTAACGCCTATGATGTTATCATATGAGTAGCCTATGGACTTTTTTGCATTTATGAATATTGCCCATTTCCGTTTTGTGAAAATAGCCAAGTGTTGCTGTATCGGCTAGTCCTTTTCTTTCATTCATGAATCTTGTCCTCTTTGTTGCTGTACAGGCAGAACCTTTTTTTAATTTCCCTTTCATTTTTCACTTTGCACTTAGTTCATACTAGTAATTGTAGGTTAACACCTATGATGTTATGATATGAGTATTGACAGGTTTCTTACTGTAGCCTACAGGCATAATCTTTTTTTTTCCATTTATGACTATTGCCAATTTCCGTGCTGTGCAAGCATAATCTATTTATCCCGTGTATAAAGCCAAGTGTTGCTGTACTATAGGCCAGTCTTTTTCTTTCAAATTCATTCATTCATTCAATCTTTCATTCATATTGTCAATTCTGTTGCAGTATAGGCAGAATCCTTTTTTCATTTCCCTCTGGGCCCTGATAAGGTTTTGGGCATGTGTTAATGAGTTTAATATGCTGTTATGTTTTGTTTGCCAAATAGCATACATTTTCCTTGTCTTAACTCATGTATAATACTTACAAAATGTCAGAATTACAGTTATGCCGCTCACATAATGTAGCCTATAGTGCTTTTTTAATGTTTAATGACAGGATAGAGACATATAAGATTATTTTAAAGTCCTAATGATCAGCCTACTTATTTGTATGTCCCGCAGCTGACATGGAACGCTATTAACCGGTTCAGGAACTTTATTTTTTTGTTCTAACCGGTTCAGGAACGTCAATTTTAGGGTTGAAACGAAAACCGGAAACGTTACTGTTTCTGTTCGGAACGAACCAATTGGGAAAAAATTCTGGTTCAAAGCCCTGGTCAAAACTAATCTTTTATTTTTTCTCTTTAAGACCTCCTCAGTCTGGTTTCAGCCACTCCCTTAGATAAAGGTGGGGTCACAGGCCCACACACACACACACACACACACACAGACACAGACACACACACACCCACACACACACACACACACTCACATAGGTGGTACGAGGGAAAACATTTGCTATTTGGTTTCCTTTGGTTTTCTAATCGATTCTGTATGGCTCTCTGTCTCACTGTACGGCTCTCTGTCTCACTCTCACTGTACGGCTCTCTGTCTCACTCTCACTGTACGGCTCTCTGTCTCACTCTCTCTGTTTTACTGTCTCTGTCTCACTCTACGGCTCTCTGTCTCACTGTAGGGCTCTCTGTCTCACTGGGGGGGGGGTTCTCTGTCTGTCCATCTCCTCATTCTTCATGTATATTTTCCCTTCGGGCTCTCTCGTCTCCTTCTCCCTCTCTCCCTCTCCGTCTCCCTCTCCCTCTCCCTCTCCCTCTCCCTCTCCCTCTCCCTCACCCTCTCCCTCTCTCCCTCTCCCTCTCCCTCTCCGTCTCCCTCTCCCTCTCCCTCTCCCTCTCCCTCTCCGTCTCCCTCTCCCTCTCCCTCTCTCCCTCTCCCTCTCCCTCTCTCTCCCTCTCTCTCCCTCTCTCTCTCGCTCCCGCTCCCTCTCCCTCTCTCTCTCTCTCCCTCCCTCTCCCTTTCCCTCTCTAACACATGCACACACACGCACACACACCTTCACGGTGGGTAAGAAGAGAGAGGAGAGCAGAGGAAGGGAGTAGTCATTGTTTGGGAAAAACACTCTGATATTGACGTAAGGGGTTCAGAGGTCAGGGGTCGGAGAAATGAACATTTGCCCCAGAAACGGCCAGCTTAATACACACACACACACACATACACACACAATGGCTCACTGTAACACTACAAATGCATACACACACACACATACACACACAATGGCTCACTGGAACACTTCAAATGCACACACACACACTGGCAGAGGATGGCAAAAAACATCCAGAGGCCTATTACATTAACTGAGGCCTGTCTTCACATATAACAGTGTCAGATCTGGTTGCCCAGATCCGTACAGATGCTCACAGAGATCGCAGTGATGTCAGATTGATTCAGTGTGACATCTATTATTACTATGATGAGATGCTAACCTTCTGAGATGCTAATCCCTTCCCATTGATATCAGGGAGAGAGGTCCAGCTGGTCAGCATAAGAAGTTCTCCAGAATGCAAGCGTGGCCTCACAATGTGTGTGTGTGTGTGTGTATGTGTGTGTGTGTGTGTGTGTGTGTGTGTGTGTGTGTGTGTGCAGGGACTAGCGGTGATGAGCAGAAAGGTCTGTGTGCGCACGCACACACACACACCCACACACATACACACACACAGACACACGCACACGCACACACACACACACACACACACACACACAGACAGAGACACCCTCAGACGTCTCTGCTCATCACTGCTAGTCCCCACTCCACTCGTTTGGGTCCCTGGGGTGGTTGGCTCCCCTCCAGCAGACTGGCCCTGGTGCTGTCCCCAGTTTCCAGGCCCAAGGCAGCCTGTCCCAGGCAGATTGCCCTGGTGAGAGTGCAGGCTTTGGCCCTGAGATCAGGCCTCACAGGGCGACAGTAGCGCCTGGGGGAGCTCACTAGCACTGCATCACTAGCCTCACCAGGCTAACCCTCCAACTTCACCCACATGCAGCCACACCCATTCTATCAATGTGTCCCCATACTAAAGGAACTGCTCATGGCTTATCACTGAGTCCACATACTAAAGGACACACACACACAGACAGACAGACACACACACACACACACACACACACACACAGAAAGACACACACAGACACACACACACACACAGACACACGTACACACGCACACATGGACATGCTGATGGCTTATCAATGTGTCCACACACTAAAAGACACACACACACACAGACACACACACACACGCGCACACATGGACATGCGAAGGGGTAATCTCTCTGTCTGTCTCTCAGCTTTTATCCTTCATAAACATGAATATCTTAGCAGTGTAACCAAAGCCAGCAACACAAACACTTTAAAATAATTTCAAAATTGCGAAACAGATGATCACTTTCACTCTCTCTCTCTCGCTCTCTGTACCTTTCTGTCCCCCTCTCTCTCTCTCCCCTCCTCTGTTTTTGTCCCCATCTCTCTCTCTCTCTCCCTCCCTTTTCCCTCCTCTGTCTTTTCCCCTTTGTCTCTATTTCTCCATCTCATGAAGTTAAAGGTGATCTCACTACAGTGCTGGCTGGGGACAGAACAGTGGTTCTGCTGGACCAGTCTGTCTTTATGGCCCACAGACCCAGAGGTGTTTTTACACTCCAGTAATACTCCAGTAATACTCCAGTCATACCCCAGTAACACCCCAGTACAATCCAGTAACACTCTTTAATACTCCAGTAACACTCCAGTAACACTCTTTAATACTCCAGTAACACTCCAGTAACACTCTTTAATACTCCAGTAACACTCCACAAAAACACATCGATGACACGGGAGAGCATAAAATCAAAAGGATATTTTTGGAACTATTTTTCACAGATAAAACAGAAACGCACACATAAACACAAACACATACACACACACACACACACACACACACACACACAGATGTATAAGCACATACACAGACACACACACACACACAGACTCAATGTTTCTTGCCTCTGTTCATCCTCTTTAAATCTGGACAGTGTACTGATCACATGTTACCATGGAGAACAGCCTATTCTCTACACTACCGTAACCAGGCAACACACTCACAGACATGAACATAAACCTACTTCACATGCAACAACAAGCTGCTTTTTTTGCTCAACACACACACATACACACACTTCTTTAAAAACACAAGCCACCTGATTCCGCTCACACTCAGCTCGATCTCGAGCCAAAGAGACTCCTGGCACTGTGGGGGCTGCAGAGGCCACTTCTTCTGCACTGGTACAGACCAGTGTGTTGGGCTGGGCCCCGTAAGGCCTCTGGGGACCTCTAGAGGTGTGGAGGTGTTAGTCAAATTAAGGGAAATGAAATGAGGAGAACGTCTGTGCACACAACGAATGAACATTTATACACTGTGAGCTGCTACAGGAACGTAGGTGCATGCAAGTGTGTGTGTGTGTGTGTGTGTGTGTGTGTGTGTGTGTGTGTGTGTGTGTGCGTTCGTTCGTGCGCGTGTGTGTGTGTTTTGATGCTGGGTTAGGCCTTCTGATAGCATCAGTCTTTTTTTCCTTGCTGTTGTTCTTCTGCCCTGAGTTTCTGCCTTAGTGTTTCTCTGGACCCCCCCCCCCCCCCCCCCCCCCTCACTTTGTCTCTATTCCTCAATTACGCCCTCTCTTATTTTATTCCCCCATCTCTCTCTGTCACTCTCTCACACACACACACACACACACACACACACACACACACACACACACACTTTCACACTTCACACATTTTCCCACACTCTCAGTGTGCCACAGAGTCTTTCTCTCTCATTCTGTTCTTGTCAGTTAGCCACTGGTTCTCCCCCCAGCCCCTCTTCCTGGTGTTATGATAACGGTCTGTGTGGCTCACGCAGCCTCTGAAGTTTCACGAGCACGTTGTCTGGGCTCGCGGTGAGAAGAGAATGCCGCGAGGTATAGTGAAGTGGTCAGAATGTGTCGAAAGGCGGATTATTTTTCAAATGAGTTCACACACTCACCACTGATGCAAGAGTTACTTTTAGGCCCAATCCCATTTCTAATCTCCACCCCTACCCTTACCCCTACCCCTTGGCCCTCGCCTTTTTAAACGGAGCCATAACGTAGGGGTAGTCGAAGGGGTTTAAACTCTAGCCCTACGAATTGGGATAGCCCTTCAACACTTACGTACATCATCAGTACGCTGCGTCAGCTGTTACGTTACCGGAGAGCGACAGCTGTCACTCACCAGACATAAACAAACATGGCGCCTGCAGCTGTTATTTACACAATGCAACATTTCATCAAACAAGTTTTAAAACCATGAATTACAAAGAAAATGCTTTCATTTTGCGTGATGCTTTTCCTGCTGTTTCCGACATTTTTAAAGGGACTCGCGCGATGTTTCTTCTTTAATGATCACGGGTTCGCAATGCATTGGGGGAAATCGGTCTCACCCCTCCGTTTGAAGTGTGCCCTCGGAAAATCTCCGTTTGGAGGGGTGGAAAGCCCTTCCCCTTCCTTTCTGTCTTAACGTGAATTGGGACAGCCCTACCCCTCCACGTGAACGCGTAAAACGGAGGGGAAGGGGAAAGGCGAAGGGCTAAGGGGTGAAATGGGATTCAGCCTTAGTCTCAGATGGCAATATCATTACTATTTCATGTTCCACGTTAACATCTCAATACCCTACGTTCAGTCAAGGGCGGTTTTTCTGTCTTAGCCTATATTTAGATCAAATTGGATCTGATGTGGTTCTGGGCTCGGCAGAAGCAGCCCCGGTTGATGGTCTGGTCTTCTCTCTCTCTCTCTCTCGTTGGTGTGGTGGCTCGCAGTTTGAGATTTACAGGTACAGCCTTTTCTCTAAAAACATCAGCTGCGAGGGGATATAACCCGCATGAGTTTAAAGTTTCCCCATAACATTGTCTCTTAGCGTTTTACAGAGACTTGAAAGGTATACCTTCCTTAAGTTGTTCACCTTTCTACGCGGTACACAAACAATGCCCTTGTATACCCCAAGAGGCTGAATCCACGTCACTGGAATTGATTAGGCTACTATCATTCACTTAGGTTTGAGCATGCGTGTGATGATGGAAATTACTCAGATTGGAGCGGTGATCATTATTATAAAGGATATTTTAAAAGAAATATGCAAGTAAAATACTATGCAAGTAAAAAACGTTCTCAGATAAGGACAGGTTTACGATAGATGTTACTCATATATTTGTATTCACACGGGATTAAAAAATATAATACAAAAATGTCTTTTAAATTTAATGAAACACAAATGTGATGTAGCCTAACACATTACTTAGCTTACATTTCCGTCAGTGCACACGTCCAAACACTACCACAACATTTTAGGCTCTAACACGTGTTTCCAGCTTCTCTTGGAGAAAGTAGCCTATACCTTCTTAGCCTATACCTACCTAAGGACGTTCTGGGAAACGCCTCTAAAGTGAAGGTAGGGCCTATACCAGGGGTAGGCAATTAAAATCCTAATGGGTCCAGTTTTTAAAAAAATCCTCAAGCTTGGGTCCGGGGGTCTATCACACATTTTTTATGACCGTTGTTTTCACTGATATAGGACTGCATGTGTTTTATGTACCAACAGTCAAGGTGTGCATTATGATTCAGAGGCATATTTAGCCAATATAAGTACTTTAGGCGCTAGTAGTATCAGTGCATGTTTGGTCAACAACTGACTATCAGATCAAATGAAGGTCTTCATTTCAAGCTTTTTTATTCTGACCCAAAATCCATGCTACTCGGAATGAACACTCGTTTGTTCGTTGTTGGGCAGTAAATGAATAAGTCAACATGTTTGTAGATCGGGCATATTGGGCTTTAAGATCGTTTATTTTTTGTGCACTCACTTCGGATTTGAGAGGGTAATTTATATCGAATTCTTTGTGCTTCATTACCTAGTGGCGTTTTACATTGCTGCTTTTGACGAGCGCCACCGTCTCGGAGCATATCAGTCACACAGGCTTAGAGCTGCACGCAGGCAGAATGAACATGAAAAAGTCTGTCCACTCCTCTTTAAAAGCTCTGTTCTCACTATCTACCTTTCTCTTCTTAGAGCACGCCATCTTTCGCTTGAACTGCAATGAAGCTTTCTCTCTCAACTGAAGGCAATGTCAATTTTGCAGCGCTTGCGTGCACCAGTCCCACAGCTCGCAGCTTTGACAGCGAGCACGTGCTGCGTATAGGCTATCATCTGATTGGCTACTGGCATTATAAGGTTTAAACAAAAACATAGCCTACCATAAAGTTATAGTTAATTTAATGTATTTAACGGGTTTATAAAAGTCACTCAAAAGCATCAGTTGTTAAAATTGCTTGGTCAAAATTATATATATATATAAAAAAAAAATCGCATTATTAATTTTATTGTTGCAATTGTGTCTCGGTCCGGAGAGGACGTCAGTTGGGTCCGGACCCGGACCGCGGTCCGCCTATTGCCGACCCCCGGCCTATACCTGAAGATATAACTGTCGAATGACGTAATGTTAAGGAGGCTTTGGAAAACCCACCTCTGTCCAATACTAACAGCAACAAACTTTCAGTAGGTCTTCCCCAAACTGCGGAGGAATTTTATCTTCAAAGAGGACAGGCCTCATGGAGAAACGCCGCGACGTCAAAGCAGCTCAGGAACTCTGCAGGCCTAGTAGGCCTATCGCCAACTTCAGTCGTAATTCAAAATGTCCCCGCTCAAGGACTATAAATTTGAGAATAAAGTCGCTGTCTTGGCTACACCGAGGAAGGGCTTTCTCGACAAGCCATTCCATTATCATTAGTCCCCAAAACAGTAAAAAAAAAAAAAAAAAGAAACTCCTAAATCCGGCGAAATGGGAGATGTGCTGTTATCACCGCGTGTGCCTGGATCCTACCATTAAAAGGGCTCGTGCTGTTTAAGAACTAACGGTAACTCCAGGTCGCAATGACAAATATGCGTCGGACACTTTCATAACGACAGTAGAAGCCTGTTCAAACGGCTTGGGTTTTTAACAGGTTGGGGAAATGGCGGCAATGTGTTTCCACTTTAAAGACGATGCCTTGACCACAGCGTGTGCCTCACAAAGTCCTCTAGATCAATTACGCTGATCCCTTCATATACTCTTTCAAAAAGGTAATTTTCTAAATTTCCTCCTCCCGCTGGACTTCTCTCTAAACTTCTTCTGTCCCCTCTAGGCCTTGTGTTGCTCACTAACGGCAGACTCCTGAAATGAGTCTTCGAACCCATGAGTGCTTCGAACCTCACTACAAACATAATAGCCTAGTGTCTTTTGAAAATCCCGAGGCCCCACTAGAATTTGTAAGTTAAATAAATGTTTACCTGTTTAACTGGACACGGATAAGTTTAATGTTCGTGCCGTTTTTTAACGCTTATGTTATAGGCCTAATAGACTATGTTTTTAACTATTGCTATATTATGAGCAGCTGATCCTAATTTTACATTCTCGGGTGTAGGCCTTTCTCCGCCTGTGGAAATTGAGTTTTGAGTTTTGAATTTGAGTTTAAGCGACGTCTTTAGTCGAGAGAATAGATTGTCAGAGAAGTTGCAAATATGGATGAATAATAGGCCTAACCTAATAAATGTTTGTTTCACCTAACCTAATAAACGAATGTCTTGTTTCAATATCTGTCGTATGTTTCAAGATAATTGTAGCTATTCACATCTATCCAAGTGAAACACAATAGCGCTAATTGTGTAAACCCTTAAAATAATTTGAATTCGCAGAAAGCATATTGCGGGTTTAAAGATACAAATATTAAAAGTATGTTTTTCAATAGAAATTGAAAGAATTTGAGTAACCTCCTTCTACAATTCGTTTGTTTTATATGCACAGGTTCGGCATCTCATTTAACACAACAACAACAACAACAATAACAATGGAAATATAATTCATTAATAATATGGTAGCCTAATACATTAAAAAGAAGGAGGAGGTCTCTCGCTCTCTCTTAAGATATAGGCTATATATTTGGAGCCTACATGAGCATTAGCAGAATTAATGGTCTGTGTATCATATTGTATAGGCCTAGCCTATAGGCTATGTGTAACATAGGTGTTTATTATTTTATTATGTTTGTTGATGTTACTATTTTATTGTCATAGTTTGTTTTTTTATTATTGATAATAGGCCTATATGATTATTATCGGATGTACCTGGCCAAATGGGACGTGTAATTATATTTCCCTTTCCTTTTCCCTCGGAAGCTGAGTCTCGGAAGCTGCAGTCGTTAGTCAGCTTTCATTCATCTCGGAAAGGAAAGGTCGCCTTTCTGGGTTGTCTTTGATGAAATCGTGTCTGTTATAGCCTAGTCGTTATGAAGTCACGGACCAAACGGTGCTGGTTTTGAAAACGAGTTCTTGACTGCTGCGGCTTTGTGAAGTGACTTTATAGCTCTGCCCCGACACCACAATTTCCATTCAGTCCAAATTCTCCTGACAGATTTATGTCGCGAAGCTATAGACCCATTCACTCCTAGTAAAATTTCCCCGTTTTTTAATTTGTTAAGACTACTCAAAAACCTGCATATCAAATTTAACTAACACATGATATCTATTGTATTGTACATTTATGCTTTTCAGCGCGGGAAAGACTTGCGAACCCTTCCCTGGCCCAAGGAGCGAGCTCATTTAAGGCGACGGGAAGCAGGGTTATGATTTTGTAATCCCCTCGCGCACAGGCTACACATGGAATATGTTATTTGGAAGCCAGATGTAACGAGATCAAACTTTCTTTTCGGAGAAATCCTGCTCCACACGTGGAAAACATGGACGGAGCTTTTCCAGCGGGTGAGGCAGATCCTCCGCGAGATGGCCAGCCTAGGGCCGGTCTGGATCCTGAGCTCCGTGGCAGCCGCTCGGTAATCCTTCTTATTTATTCGCTGTGAAATAACGGATTTCTCTAAACAAAACGGTCAAATGGATCTCTATGCCTGCTCTAAATATGGACACATTTTTTACACTCATTCTACTCTTCTACTCCCATTGATTCGGATAAAAGTCATTTCTAAATGGATCAGTATAAAAAAAACAAGAGCAATGGCAACAAAAACAACACATAATAATTATTGTTGTTTTTATAATAATTATTATTCGTATTAATAATGATTCATATTATTATTATAATAATGCCGTTGTTCTGATAAAATTGGATTCATAAATAAAACATTAGTTAGGGTCAAAACTGTTCTAATGATGCAATACAATTGTTATTAATAAGTTATTATTATTTACATTTTTCAGTAATCTGGTGGTAATATTTAACTTTGAGTCGAGCCTGAGTTATTTCTGAAAAATCAAAACAACCAGTTGTGTTATAGTTGTATCTGCGCGTTTAAACTCTTTAAACTAAGAAAGCAAACATCCCTGACCCCCCCCCCCCCCCCCCCCCCCCACTTTGTCCTGAAAACTAAACTTCACCTAGGACGCACCCACACAGAGGCCTTGAAGGCCTTCTATTGACACGCAACCACAAAATGAGCTTATTACATACGTTACTATCAACTCTCCTCCTTTTTTGGCGTCATCCTAAATAAACCATGCTATTTGAAATTTCGAATATGAATTTAAAATTTCATGTAGGCCTAATCGTGAAGGCGACATTAAATGCGTGTAAAGGTCAAGTCGTTTGGATTGGGGCCGCAGTAGAGACAACTCAGGGGGTTCGGCCTCGAGGGGCCATTTTCCGCCTCCGGGGCCACCCGCTGACCTCGCGCACAGCTTGCTCATGTGCCAGAGAACGATACGGTGTTCTTGTTCAATTTATAGTCTTACCTTCCTGTTATCAGTCAGAAGACGAGCTTCTGGTTCATGTAAGGGGTGTAAAGTGCGTGTCATTATTTTGTCCATGAATCAACGTCTGTTGTCTTTAGTCTTCATAGGGACACCAGGCTACCATTGGTGCGCACGCGTCCACCTTGGTTTTGAACACCACCTTGGCGGGCGTTCATGCATGAGAGAGCGCCTATTTGGTCCTGTCAAAAGGATCGGGCGGAATCTATCCCCTCCACGTATGAAGACAAACATCTACTTGTGTTTGGTTAGGAAGCCAAATAGGCTAATATATGATCTGGATAGGGTGGCAACGATGTAGATTTTGAGTAGGCCCTATGTGATATCTCAACTCAGCAACTCACATGGGGGAAATGATAGAGGGTTCAAGTGTGTGTGTGTGTGTGTGTGTGGGGGGGGGGGGGGGGGGGGGGGGGGGTGCGTGTGTGCGTGAATGAGAGAGAGAGAGAGAGAGAGAGAGAGTCGCTGGATGATCGATGGATTGTTAACTTAACCTTGGCTTTTCTCTGGTTGTAAACCCTTCTGATGTTCCTGTTGTAATAGCCTACAGCTCCATGCATCTGCGCAAGACCCCTGTCGCTCTGAGTTTGACAAAGTTTTGAGTTTTACTCACAAAACCTGCATTTCACTGAGATATGTTTGTCTTGTTCTCGCATTGCATGGGGAATAGACCCGGTGTCTTTCAAACTTGCTAAAGACAGCTCGCTGCAGACATAAACTGAAAACGTGTTAATTCAATTGTCCGATTCAGCACCAATATTAAGGATTGTAATGCAGATTATCGCATTAAATATAATTGAATTGAATCGTCAAAGGAGAAAATGTAATAGACAGCGAGGTTATGCCTCGTCGTAATTGTGTTACTGGGCTAGATTGGGCAGTAATATTTGTAGCAAGTTGTGAAGTCCAGCGCATTCAGTTGGTAAGAGCTCCAGTAGCGGCCGGAGCTCCCGAATGATGACCCAAGTAAGAGAGAAAATCGGTCACAAGGACGGCAGCATCAAATGCAACAGACGACTCTGTACTGGAGCACAGCGTTCCTCTGACTGAGTGCACCGCTATCTTGGAAACGTCTGAAAACCGCGTAAGAATGAAGCAACGGACGCAAGCATAGCCTGCCCGCCAGTGGAACAGTGTCCAGAAAAGACAAACAACCTTAGCCCACAGATCTGCCTCACTCAATTTCACCTCTCGGATTTCCGATCGCTTAGAAGATGTTTTGAAATGTCAACGCTCTTCTGTAAATCACTTACAGATCTCTGCACAGAACTGCGCCTCTCTCGCTCTCTCACTCTCTCTCTCTCTATTTACAAAGTGTCGGCGTTTAAAAGATTTAAAGTTTTCGTCACGGGGGTAAACTCACCATAACAGGAGCCCAGTCCTCCGTTGTGTCCGACGTCCGTGTGCAGTTTGCTTCCTTCAGGGGGAGTTTTGCAGGACGGTCTCTGCATGAAGTGCTGGTATTTGCTAAAGGTGCTTTCCCCAACACTACTGTCGAGGGGTTGGCATTCCGCTTGGAACGGGCTACGAGACTTTTCCCCGTACGGTTGACCTTTGTTGGTCAGGAAAGAGGAGCTGTATTTGGTGTCACTGGCTTGGAATGCCCTAAACGGATTGGATTGGTGATCCCTACCGTGTGGCGCTGATGGACCATAATATGAATCCATGGATGTCATATCGCAGTATGAAACGCACGTCTCCGCGTTCATGCCTAAAAAAAGTAACAGGGGAGAAGCACGTCCAATTTTTTTTCCACCCTATTCTTTCCTTTTTGGAGACAACGGCGAGGCAGACACTCACACACTCTCTCCCTCTTCCCCATACAAATCCAACGCACACACACATCCAGTCACTCTCCCACACGTACAGACGCAAGCATCCACTGCGCAGCTGGGCTTGGTTAGAGTATGATTCAGATGTTTTCCAGAAACCAGCTCGCTGACCAAACGTTTAAAAAGCCCCCTTAAGGTCTAGAGGAGGAACGAAAAAAATGCCTCTTTCTTTAAGAGATGCAACCCAGGTCTTCCCCGCGTTACGTTAGCCAGGAGTCTCTAGACACAAGCCAAGAGCGCTCCGCTATTATAGAGCCGCGGACGGGGTGAGGTCAGACATCTGCTCAGAAGAAAGTCTTCGTGTTATCAGTAGGTTTCGTTGGAAATCTGTGTGTTGGGGGGAGGACTTAACACATGACATTAATGTAATAAGGATATGAATACATAACTGGTTGAATGCGAAGGAGAGCACAGTGGGGGCGATTTAATGCTCAATTCGCAATGCTTCATTAGGAAGGGAACAGAGCCTCTCCGGACCACGGGAACATTTGCTCTTTTTTGTTTTTTTAATTATTATTTTCCCTCTGAAGGGGGTTTAGGCTCTGGGCTCTGTTAAACGCCTAGAGGTAATTGTATTGTTATGGCGCTATACAAATAAAATTGAATTGAATTGATCCGTTTGTGACGAGCGTTGACGGAAGTTGTCAAGCGATTCATTTTTTTTTATTGTCAAACTTAATTTCTGCGCGTAGCAAACCGGGTGTCCCGGGGCGCACATGCGTCTGAAGCCCAGTTTCTCTCGAGGCTGCCGAATCCTTCAAAAACATAAAGTGCAAAGGTGCGCTCGTGCGGGCGGGGAGTGTAAGGTGCTGAGATGTTCGCAGAGTGAGACCTATAAATAACGACTAACCTTCAAACAACAAACATTTCCTGGAAACTCGGACTGACTTTTAGGATTTGATTTAAATCTGTCTAATTTGCATGCCAGTGGTGTAAATACTGTATCAATAAACCAGAAAAAAAGCACTGCCAACACATTTAATATATTGTCAATCTATATTTGATGTAAAAGGACATGAGTGTATGCTTGCCAACAGAACAGGACGGGTGTGTCACGTGTCTCACAAAAAGCAATGTTTTTTGTAACAGTCGGAAAGAGCTGGAGAAATGGAACCTAGGCCGTAAAATATATAATTAACATTAAATGTGCTGCGCATAAACTCTAAATTGGTTACATTTTAGGTTTAGATAATTTCCTAGCGGTTATTCTTCTGTCAAAAAATTACACGTGAGTGTAGAGAAACAGTTCATTTCGGTTAATAAAATGCAGTTCTGTCATAAACTGTCAAATACTGTTCTGTCATAAACTGTCAAAAATTTCACGAGGCGCTGAATCTTACTAGGGCTCGGTTTAATCTTGTTTCTCAGATGATGACATCAGTTAAGTTCGCCTGCAGCTTCGTGTGCCCATTATACTTCCAAATTGGTTTCAGGCAAAAGGCCATCAAGGAGATTCGGGCTTTGATTGACAGTGGTGATTAGGCTGAATCCCATTACACCCCTTAAGGCCGAATTATGCTCTGTTTTAGACGTAACGCGTAAGCACGTAAGATACACAACCCCCCCTTGCGCGGTAAAATACCCCCCCTTACGTGCTTAAGTGCGTCGCCCAAAATTCCTGACTATGCGACTAAAACACTACGGCCCTACACAGCTCGCAAAGGCTGTGATTGGCCGGCTACCACAGCCTTTCACACAGAGTCTCACGTTTCCGGGTTAATAGCATACAGTCTTTTTTAGACCCAGACATTTTTTTAAATCATGAATACCCTGCAAACCGTCTCACAAGCCTTTTCTTATGGATTAGGAACAAACATAACAGAAGAGGTCCGAAGGCATGAACTCCTTTACAAATCCTCTTTAAACACTTATAAGGACGCTCAAATTACAGCGAATATCCCATTCTCACCCGCGATTGTTTGGAGAGAATGTGGTCATTCACGAACAAATAGGTACTTTCATATTCATTTTCCGCCACTTGTGAGTCATGGTGATATCTTTCATTGAGTTCATATTGACGTGAATCCATCAATTGCACCAGCGAGTTTGATAGAATGAGCCCGGTCTGCTCATACAAAAGTTAACAGTAACCTGCCGTTACCTTGTGGCCAGCACCATTGTAGTTACAAGCATTGACAACATGATGAGATTCTCTCGCCGTTTACCACCTCATCTTTGAATAATGTAACTCATAAACACAATCATTTTAAAGCCTGTCGCAGTCATTAAAAGATGTCAATAAACGAACTTTTGCGTCATGTGCTGTCTTTTTCGCCACTGGTACTGAATTGCCAACATTTGTATTTTGTGTAACACATGTATTCATAACATCAAGCCTTTCACCCACTACACTTTCATGCTCCGGTAATTTTTTTTCATTTGTCCTGCTGCAATAAATAGGCTTACTTAACTAAAAAAAAAATCTACAGTTCTGGCGTCAATTTGCTTTGCAACACGGCTCACAAGCCTTGCAACACGGCTCTGCGTCTAAAACGAACCTTAAATCAAAACTTGTCTAAAACAAGTTCCTTGTGTAAATTACGTGCTTACGCCTCTGCGTCTAAAACGACCCTAAATTGGCCTTTAGCCCTACGCCTTTCCCCATCCCCTCCGTTTTGCGCGTTCACGTGTAGGGGTAGGGCTATCCCAATTCACGTTAAGACAGAAAGGAAGGGGAAGGGGAAGGGCTTTCCACCCCTCCAAACGGAGATTTTCCGAGGGCACACTTCAAACAGAGGGGTGAGACCAATTTCCCCCAATGCATTGCGAACCCGTGATCATTAAAGAAGGAACATCGCGCGAGTCCCTTTAAAAATGTCGGAAACAGCAGGAAAAGCATCACACAAATATTTTCTTTGTAATTCATGGTTTTAAAACTTGTTTGATGAAATGTTGCATTGTGTAAACATTTTCCCCAGTGCGGCCACAACAGCTGCAGGCGCCATGTTTGTTTATGTCTGGTGAGTGACAGCTGTCGCTCTTCGGTTATGTAACAGCTGACGCAGCGTACTGATGACGTATGTAATTGTTGAAGGGATATCCCAATTCGTAGGGCTAGCGTTTCAAACCCTACGCCTTCACCTACGGTATTGCTCCGTTTGAAAAGGCGAGGGCCAAGGGGTAGGGGTAGGGGTGGAGATTAGGGCTGAATCCCATTTCACCCCTTAGCCCTTCGCTTTTCCCCTTCCCCTCCGTTTTGCGCGTTCACGTGGAGGGGTAGGGCTGTCCCAATTCACGTTAAGACAGAAAGGAAGGGGAAGGGGAAGGGCTTTCCACCCCTCCAAACGGAGATTTTCCGAGGGCACACATCAAACGGAGGGGTGAGACCGATTTCCCCCAATGCATTGCGAACCCGTGATCATTAAAGAAGAAACATCGCGCGAGTCCCTTTAAAAATGTCGGAAACAGCAGGAAAAGCATCACGCAAAATGAAAGTATTTTCTTTGTAATTCATGGTTTTAAAACTTGTTTGATGAAATGTTGCATTGTGTAAATAACAGCTGCAGGTGCATGTTTGTTTATGTCTGGTGAGTGACAGCTGTCGCTCTCCGGTAACGTAACAGCTGACGCAGCGTACTGAAGACGTACGCAAGTGTTGAAGGGCTATCCCAATTTGTAGGGCTAGAGTTTAAACCCCTTGGACTACCCCTACGTTATGGCTCCGTTTGAAAAGGCGAGGGCCAAGGGGTAGGGGTAAGGGTAGGGGTGGAGATTAGAAATGGGATTGGGCCTAGAAATGGGATTGGGCCCTAGTGTCGTGTGCAACGGCCCCCATTTAGGCCTACATGACTTATGTCTTCTATAGGAGATCAAGGAGTCGAGTGAGGCTCTCAGATTCCGTGTTTTAAATAGTTTTAATACAATCGCAACCGTTTCAATTCGGGGAGCATTAACAACAACAAATAAATGGCCAGAGGCAATAGTCATTGGACCCTCTCCTGAAAGTGAGAGATGTTGGTTCTATAGACACCAGAAGAGTGACAAATTGGGTTGTGGTTGTATGTTTGATATATCAGTGACTTGGGTCAATTGATATAATTATGGGCAGGCAGCAGGTAACAAACGACCCGCTAGGATTGTTGACTTTAGGCTACTCAGCCACCACCGACACACGCAAAGCCTCATGAAATGACCTCACATTTTCTGCAAAATTGCAAACAATTAGTCATCATTCACAAGACTGTTATGTGTGGCCCATAGACCGGCTTTCTGTCATTTTCCGATTTCAACCATTAACATTAACGTTTACACACACACACACACACACACACACACACACACACACACACACACACACACACACACACACACACACACAGCAACCGCATCAAAGAGGGGGCTTGTGTCTAACCCTTTTTTTTATTAGATAAATATAGGATTAAAACACTGCACCTAAACACCTCCACATGTCTCTGTGACTTAAATATGACTACAATTCGTTTTAACTAAAAGACAGACAGCCTATCAAGTCGGTATTAAAAGCAGTTAACCTAGGCGTGTTACGCGCTAGGGCTAGGCCTGAGTTGCTGAATAACAGTAGGATCAAACTGAAATGGATTAAAGCAGTTTTTCCGGCCCCACGGATATTAATAGCCAAAGTAAACCAATTCAAGGGTCGCCCGACGCAGTGCTGAAAATTGAAGGCGTATTATATTCCACCGGTTCGTTAGAAGCCCCGCTGAGAACACTAACTTTCTCTGCTTATTCTAGTCCGGGCATCGCTCTCTCTCCCTCTCTCTCTGCTGCCTGCGTGGTTGAGCTCACATGCTCTTTGACGGCTGTCAACCAAACGGCAGAGAGAGGCTTGCTTGAACCGGGGCCTCCATAAAACGGGGATAAAACGGTTCTCACCGCAGCCGAGCTCCACATGTAGCTTAATAGGGAACATCTCCCAACTTCTTTCGGTGCCATCATCTGCCAATCCCGCCGGAGACAGCGCTGCCTGTAAAACTATAGCTGTCGTAAGATTTTCCAGCACACTCAAATGATTCAGCTTAATAATTAAAAAACACATTTGACCCACCCAGGCCCTAAATACTCAAGTTCCCGTTTCAACTAGGCGAAATCACATGGGCAAAATGAATTCAATCAAATCAGTATTACTTATGGTACTAGATTTTATTATTATTATTATTTACACATTATTTAATTCAGACCTTAATTATATGACCACTTTAATAATAAGTGATATGATATAAAGGATTTAGTTCAAATGTATCTCGTTTTTTGACCATTGGCAAGACACTTTAAACTTTATCTCATTTTTTATTGGACTTTATTGTACTATATTTTTTAATCTAAAAAGCAACTTACTACACAACAGTGGGTGAAAATGTTATCAACTATCTATCAATATAAATATTAACAATAAATTACTTAAACATATTTAGCTAATTAAAAACAAGCAACACAACCAGCCCAGAATGCATCAAGAGGCCAATACTGTCATCATGTGATTTTCTATAGTCTCTCTCTCTCTCTCTTCGTTTTTTTCCCTTTCTTCTGTTTTGTGTTTTCAATGCCACTTACTGCGTTGTCAATACCTGCAGTCTGCTCGTTCATGGGCATTCAATTAATATCAGCACAAGGCAAAGTAATTACATTAGTCTGGTGCATAGTCGGACGGTTCAAGCGTGCCGAATGGATCGGAAGCGTGTCCGGCTCCTCGGGCTTCTCCTTGTCCGTGTCTCCGTGTCTGCTAACCACTGTGTTGATTTACACACATGGCGTAGTCGGGGATAATCTGCGGAATATAATTACTAGCACAATGCTCCTCTCTCAGGCTAGGGGACACCACGCGTCACAAATATTCGTAAATTATTTTGAAAACAATAATGCATATGTTCGAAGGACAGATAGCTTGTTGGGCACAAGTGAGATATTTGTAGAGATTGTAAGACATTAAACAGTTTTCTATCAATAAATAATAGAAATACACGTTGATATTGTACATGAATAATGAAAGAAATACACGTTGATATTGTACAGCAATACTGATAGAAATACACGTTGTTTACAGCCGAATAAAGAATAAGGAATAGTGATTCATTTAGGCTAAGTAACTGTCCTGCTAATGTCCCTCTGTAAATTAATCAGTGTTGTTAAAATAAGGTCTGTGCTGTGGACAGAGCTGTGGACCTTCATGTGATCAGGACTGGAGTCTCTGACCTTCATATGATCAGGACCAGAGTCTTTGCTCTACAGCGGACCTTCATATGATCAGGACCGGAGTCTCTGTTCTATTGCTTACACCGCACATCTTTCAGCCTTATGAACACACTTCATTGATCTCCTATTTGCAGCTGCAGTTATCATAAACTAGTTATTACTGTAACTGTTAGTCAGTACTGTAGAGTTACAGTTATCATAAACTAGTTATTAGTGTGCTTGCCCGAAGGGAAGCACAGTATTGTTCTTCATAAGTTTTCTTTATTTCTTTATTCTCCCCGTTTTTCTTGCAGCTAACTACGCCTCGCCCGATTGAGATAGAGACGCCGTTCAAACACCGAAACGTCCGGCCTGATCTGGTGCAACCTGCTATATCTTTTCGTGGCGGTACTCCTTGTCACTCCTTTTTTATTTTTTTATTTTTTCATCCCCTTTTTCCCCCATATACTTGCATGGCAGAACTGTGGGGCATTATGACATCATAATAGGCTCATTAAACTGGCTTGCACCTGTGCTTCACTGAGCTTCACTGACACCTGCGCCAAATCCAAGGAACCTTCTCTCTCAGTCCCTCTCAATTCAACTTTGAAAAAGAATAAGAGTAACTACAGTTTCTAACCTAGCTACCGTATTTCCACTTCGTTAAGGTGAGTTGAATGGCAGCATTTTCAGGGTACTGACTGAAATTTTAATGGAAACTGATAGTGTTAGCCGTAGCAGCTAACTTCTCCCATCCATGGGAGTATCCACTGGCAG